>NC_048593.1:34644900-34944900 GCF_013265735.2 Oncorhynchus mykiss | reverse complement strand
TGGAGACGAGAGAGAGAGAGAGGGGGGGGGGGGGGGGGGGGGGGGGGGAGAGAGAGCTGCTGTTCTGTTGTGGAGACGAGAGAGAGCTGTTGTACTGTTGTGGAGACAAGAGAGAGAGAGAGAGAGAGAGCTGCTGTACTGTTCTGGAGACGAGAGAGAGAGAGAGAGAGAGAGAGAGAGAGAGAGAGAGAGAGAGAGAGAGAGAGAGAGAGAGAGCTGTTGTACTGTTGTGGAGACAAGAGAGAGAGAGAGAGAGCTGCTGTACTGTTCTGGAGACGAGAGAGAGAGAGAGAGAGAGAGAGAGAGAGAGAGAGAGAGAGAGAGAGAGAGAGAGAGAGAGAGAGAGAGAGAGAGAGAGAGAGAGAGAGAGAGAGAGAGAGAGAGAGAGAGAGAGAGAGAGAGAGAGAGAGAGAGAGAGAGAGAGAGAGAGAGAGAGAGAGAGAGAGAGAGAGAGAGAGAGAGAGAGAGAGAGAGAGAGAGAGAGAGAGAGAGAGAAGGAGAGAGAGAAGGAGAGAGACAAAGAGAGAGACAAAGAGAGAGAGAGAGACAAAGAGAGAGAGGGAGAGAGAGACAAGGAGAGAGAGAGAGAAAGAGAGAAAGAGAGAGAGAAAGAGAGAGACAAAGAGAGAGAGAGAGAGAGAGAGAGAGAGAGAGAGAGAAAGAGAGAGAGAAAGAGAGAGAGAAAGAGAGAGAGAGAGAGAGAGAGAGAAGCTGTTCTGTTGTGGAGACAAGAGAGAGGCAGAGAGAGTACTGTTAGCTACATGTCAGAAGGCCACGGTTATGTTGGAATGTGTACGTTGGCAAGAATAAATAGACAGGAATTTCTTAACCCTCACAATAGCATCAACTCATCTTGAAAAAAAGACACGTACCTTGAAGTAAGCAACTAGTTTTAGTGAGATAGTGGCCAAGTAGAGAGAGTTCATGGCAAAGTCCATCAGGTTCCACCAGTCATGGACGTACTCAGTGAAGCCGCCGTCCCACATCTCCTTTATCTCAGCCCAGATGAAGCCTGAAGGGCAGACAGGTGTCCGTCAGTAAGACATGTGACAATGCACACTGCAATTAATGGCACCTGTCACAATAGTTTTACAGTGTAAACGTATAACTAGTCCAAATCAGAAACAGATTAATTCAGCATTGAATTGTTCAATATCCACCCAATTACAAGTTAGAACCTATTAGAGTGGTATCTAACGATAAAGTTAGCTCCCAAGTCACCTTTTCGCCCCCCACCCCATCCCTCTGCTCACCCAGCACCCAGGGAAGGATCATCCACTCCACCACGGTGGGTGGTGGGCCCTGGACGTGCAGGTCTGTTCTCACGATGTGCTGGGAGGCCAGGAGGAGGAGGAAAAGGAAAGTCAGGTAGGAGGCTGTGTGGCAGATGAACTTGATGAAGGGCTTCTTGATGAAGAGGCCCAGGGCACTCCTAGGGGCCAGCAGGTAGACCAGGGAGAAGATGGGGAAGAGCAGGCCGATGGTAAAGCAGGTGACCAGCTTAACCGCCCAGTGGTGTCTGCGCCACCCAGGGAAACCGTCGTACCACAGGGTGGCCAGGAGCTGCTGGCAGTTTGGCTGGGACACAAACTGGAGAGGAAGACAGTGACAGATACAGGAAAAAGATCCATAAGGGAAATCAAAACAAAAGTATCAGACTGAGCCAGTGTTGTACAGAGTGATAGTACATCCAACCATCAAGAATTTCCTAAAATCTAATACAATAGAAGCATGCCGGGGTGGAGATCGTACATATCTTTAATATGCTTCTGCCACGTAGTGCTTCAGAGGCGATGTGTACTACGTAAAGTCCCAGGCTCTCGGCAACTTTCCTGCAGTAAAACTAACTTCCCTGTGTTAGTCCCTGGAGCTAACGTCCCACATATGACCTCTGACCTTGACACAGAACAGAAAAAAAGGGGCCGGAGGTTGCGCTGCCTTCTGAGAATTCATAGGCGAGTAAACTCCCACTGCCAACGTGCAATCATTGGAAAATAAAATGGATAACCTACAATCAAGATTATACTATCAACGGGACATTAAAAACTGCAATATCTTATGTTTCATAGAGCCGTGGCTGAACGACGACACAGATAATATAGAGCTGGAGGGCGATGTCTAATAATAAAGATGTCTCTAGGTATTGCTCGCCTGAGGTAGAGTACCTTATGATAAGCTGTAGACCACACCATCTAAGAAGAGTCTTCTCATCTATATTATTCGTAGCCGTCTATTTACCACCACACACCAATGCTAGCACTAAGACCAGACTCAACAAGATGTATAAGGCCATAAGCAAACAAGAAAATGCTCATCCAGAAGCGGTGCTCCTAGTGGCCGTGGACTTTAATGCAGGCAAACTTAAATCAGTTTTACCTAATTTCTACCAGCATGTCACATGTGCAACCAGAGGAAAACAACTCTTGACCACCTTCACTCCACACACAGAGATTTGGTGAATCTGACCAATTTGGTGAATCTGACCATAATTCAAGCTTCCTGATTTCTGCTTACAAGCAAAAACTAAAGCAAGAAGTACCAGTGACTCGCTCAATACGGAAGTGGTCAGATGATGCGGATGCTACACTACAGAACTGTTTTGCTAGCACAGACTGGAATATGTTCCGGGATTCATCAAATGGCATTGGAGTATAGCACCTCAGTCATCGGCTTCATCAATAAGTGCATCAGCGACGTCGTCCCCACAGTGACCGTACGTACATAACCCAACCAGAAGCCATGGATTACAGACCACATCCGCATCAAGCTAAGCTAATCAGGACGCTTATAAGAAATCCATCTATTCCCTCAGACGAACCATTAAACAAGCAAAGCGTCAATACAGGATTAAGATTGAATCCTACTACACTGGCTTTGATGCTGGTCAGATGTGGCAGGGCTTGAAAACTATTACGGACTACACAGGGAAACCCAGCTGCGAGTTGCCCAGTGATGCGAGCCTACCAGCGAGCAAAATGCCTTCTATGCTCGCTTCGAGGCAAGCAACACTGAAGCATGCACGAGAGCACCAGCTGTTCTGGACGACTGTGTGATAGCGCTCTAGGTAGCCGATGTGAGCAAGACCTTTAAACAGGTTAACATTCACAAAGCCACAGGGCCAGATGGATTACCAGGACCTGTACTCAAAGCATTCGCAGATCAACTGGCAAGTGTCTTCACTGACATTTTCAACCTCTCCCTGACCGAATCTGTGATACCTACATGTTTCAAGCAGACCACCATAGTCCCTGTGCCCAAGAAAGCGAAGATAACCTGCCTAAATGATTACCGCCCCGTAGCACTCATGTCGGTAGCCATGAAGTGCTTTGAAAGGCTGGTCATGGCTCACATCAACAGCATCCTCCCAGATACCCTAGACCCACTCCAATTCACATACCGCTCCAAAGATCCACAGATGACGCAACCTCAATCGCACTCCACACTGTCCTTTCCCACCTGGACAAAAGGAACACCTAATGCGAGAATGCTGTTCATTGACTACAACTCAGCATTCAACACCATAGTGCCCATGAAGCTCATCACTAAGCTAAGGACCCTGGGACTAATCACCTCCCTCCCTCCGCAACTGGATACTGGACTTCCTGACGGGCCGCCCCCAGGTGGTAAGGGTAGGCAACAACATGTCTAATACGCTGATCCTCAACACTGGGGCCCCTCAAGGGTGTGTGCTTAGTCCCCTCCTGTACTCCCTGTTCAAACATGACTCCAACACCATCATTAAGTTTGCTGACGACACAACAGTAGTAGGCCTGATCACCAACAATGATGAGACTGTATGGAGGAGGTCAGAGACCTGGCTGTGTGGTGCCAGGACAACAACCTCTCCCTCAATGTGAGCAAGACAAAAGAGCTGATCATGGACTATAGGAAAAGGCGGGACAAAACAGGCCCCCATTAACATTGATGGGACTGTAGTGGAGCGGGTCGAGAGTTTCAAGTTCCTTGGTGTCCACATCACCAACTAACTATCATGGTCCAAACACACCAAGACAGTCATGAAGACGGCACGACAAAACGTTTCCCCCTCAGGAGACTGAAAAGACTTGGCATGCGTCCCCAGATCCTCAAAGGGTTCTACAACTGCACCATCGAGAGCATCTTGACCGGTTGCATCACCGTCTGGTATGCTAACTGCTCGGCATTTGACCGTAAGGCGCTACAGAGGGTAGTGCGTACAGTCCAGAGGAAAGCCAAAAACATTGTCAAAGACTCCAGTCACCCAAGTTATAGACTGTTCTCTCTGCCGCACGGCAAGCGGTACTGGAGCGCCAAGTCTAGGTCTAAAAGGCTCCTTAACAGCTTCTACCCCCAAGCCATAAGACTGTTGAACAATTAATCAAATGGCCACCCGGACTGTTTACATTGACCTCCCCTCCCCCTTTGTTTTAACACTGCTGCTACTTGCTGTTTATTATCTATGCATGGTCACTTCCTCCCTACCTACATGTACAAATTCCTCATCTAACCTGTACCCCCACACATTGACTCGGTACTGGTACCCCCTTGTATATAGCCTCGCTATTGTTACTTTATTGTGTTACTTTTTATAATTTTTGACTTTAGTTTATTAGGTAAATATTTTCTTAACTCTTTCTTGAACTGCACTGTTGGTTAAGGGCTTGTAAGTAAGCATTTCACGGTAAGGTGAATGTTGTGTTCGGTGCATATGACAAATAAAGTTGGATTTGATTGTGGATGCATAGGGATGTGGGACCAACGACCCGATTTGAACGACTTTACTAACTGTGGCATGCTGGGTAACCAGTCCCAGCAGAGCAGCTGATTCTTTCAAGCCCAAACAGTAGTTCCCCCTCCTCCCAAGTGTGTATGTATATTGGATGCACATGCTGAATTCAACTAGTTTAACCCTGCTGTCCTCCCACCGCCCCCATGCCCCCCGACTTCTCCCTGACAACCAGGCACTCAACTCCCACGTGAATGTGCTGTCCTTCATCTCTGACCATCTACCTCTAGAATGATTGCTGTTTTGAATAAGGTAACTTTAACCAACCATAAGATGTCCGAATGCTGACTGAACTGAGAGTGTTGCTGACTGTAGTGGTCTGAGGATGAAGGATGAAAGAGCTGTAGCCTATTTGCTGACCGAGGCATGATTATTCTACCTGGCCTTTTCCCCAGTGTGGTTGGTTAGGTTCTCTTAACAGCCCCGCAGACCTGGAGAAGACTGAGAATTTATTACACTGCAGAGAGAAATACAGTATTCAGCTCACAACAAAGGAGCAGCCAAATGCCAGCATTCCAATCAAGAGGAGTGTGTGCGTGTGTGTATGTGAGTGAGGATGAGTGTGTGCTTTTGTTTGGCCCACACATATGTGAGGGTGTGTTTGTCAGACCTCTCCCGGGGTACAAAAGGGAAGGAAAGACAGCGTGCCAAATTTATTTTATACCAACAAAAAGAAGCAACAGAATGGCAGAATTCTCAGTGGTATAGTAAACTGTGAATAGATCCCTTTAGTTAGCTGATCACCCAAGCTCTCGACTTGCCTGTGTCTCGTTTCATTTAGACTTAAACGCTGTGACTCACTTCTACATGCTATTCCTGTAGATATTTTTTATAAATAGATGGTGAGATGACTACAATTTCTGACACAACTCAAATTGGTCCTGTTATCACTGTTCAATATCAAGACGATTTGAATTAAAGTGCTCGACCATCAAGCTTCCATTGTCTACAACAGATCTCTTCTAGTCACTGCTCTCTTCTCAAATGTCAGGTTCATTTCCTCTAGTGTGCTAGATTATTATTAGTCAAGTGTTTTGTCACTGTCACTGACAGCAACTGACATTTTGCTGCATAAAGAAATATCCTAGGAAACAACGCATGGAAATTCATAATTGGCACTCTAGTGATATTATCACAAGCATACAGGAAGATGTGCTTGTTGAAATAGGTAACACTGCCAGCATAGTGCCCAGTGAGCACTTCACCTGATACAGTGCCAATCCATTCAGCTAAGGACACCCTCACTATACCAGACAGACATCTTCTGCATGGCCCTCTCTCCTCTCCCTCTCACCTCTTTCTGGTGGTACTTGATGGCCAGTTTGAGCTTGGCCAGGTCGCGGCAGTCCTTTGGGTCCAGCTCCTCACTGAGGTAGTCACGGTGGTTGAGGATGGTCTCCAGCTCTCTGGAGCTCCTGGCCTGGTCCAGCAGGTCCTTGGCAAACAGCTTACACTGTTGGGACAGCTCCTCGTACTCCTGACGGAACTCGTTCTCCACCTGGAAGAGTCATAAACTAGTTAAACCCCCTTTATAAACCCTTCATAAACCCTTAACACGACTGGGACAGCTCCTGGTAATCCTGACAGAGCTCGATTCCCACCTTGCTCAGTTCTTTCAGCTCCCAGCCCAGACGGAAGGCGGTCAGGATGGGGTCTTCGCTGGACAGGGCGATGAGGGACGGGCTGGCTAGGGTCTTGTAGACATTGAGGCGGGAGCGGGAGTGGCGCAGGCTGTCCACCTCGGAGCTGGACACGCACGCCACGCAGTCACAGCGGATCTGGTGTGGCCGGGGGATGGTGACTTTGCGCTGGACCAGCAGTTTGATGATCTCGTAGTTGTTGGTGTGAGCTGCCAGCATGATGGGTGTGATGTCAGGGGTAAACTCTGAGAACTGGGTATCCATCATCAGGTTGGGCACCTGGAGAAGAGAACAGGGGGTTGGGGTGGAAAGGGATTAATGAGTGCGCCCAGGCAAGAGCATAACCTGTATAACTTACATAACATGTATATAACCGGGAGAACATATACATAACATGTATATAACCAGGAGAACATATACATAACATGTATATAACCAGGAGAACATATACATAACATGTATATAACCAGGAGAACATATACATAACATGTATATAACCAGGAGAACATATACATAACATGTATATAACCAGGAGCCAGGAGAACATATACATAACATGTAACCATCATGCTAATTGGGCTACAGTAAGGACCTTGTAGGCCTAGGCTACTAGCTGAAATGTGCTCCTAAGGTCCACCTTACCTGTTTCTCTCCACTGGGCCTGCGGTGGGACAGAAGCAGTTCCACGGCGCCCACCACCTCCTTGCGGATGGCGTAGAGCAGCGCGTCGCCCACGTGCACGCCGTGGTTGAGCAGCAGCTCCATCACCTCCAGGTTCTCGTTCTCGATGGCGATGAGCAGCGCGCTGCGCCCCAGCGGGTCCAGGCAGTTCACGTTGATGTTGTAGTAGATCTCCGCCTCCTGCAGGGCCAGCTTCACCCCGGCATAGTCGCCCTTCTCCACCGCCGTCAGGTACGCCCGCTCCTCAACTGACAGCTCCGCTTCCGCCCGCACGATCTGCAGCGGGATGCGGTCGCGGTACGGTGAGTAGCTCGCCTTCTTGTAGTACAGCTGGGCCATGGGATTCATCATGTGCACACAGTCAGCGTCACTCACGACCTACTGGGAGATTGGAATCTGGGGGAAAACAAAAAACAGCATGGGTTCGTTTTGTTCTCCACATATTGCGGAGTAGGACAGTGCTGAAAGCCTAAAATACTTTGTATGGCCATACAGCATTTACTGTGATGCAGCCTCTGCAGAAGTCAAAGCAAATATATATTTTGTGGTTCGCGGAGCAGCGCAGAGCTGTTGTGAAGGAAGTTGTCAAGGAAGTGAGTTTGTGTTTATACAGGACTTCCCGTCCTGACCTACTGTCAGCCAATCATGTCAATGCAGAGATATACGGAGCCCTCCAGATTGTTACAAAATTGGAGGATACGGCGCCTCCGACACACATTTTCGGATCGAGCATAAATTGGATTGCCAAATTCACACCACAGCGAGCAATGTCTTTTATTCCTGTCTTGGACTTATATTCTATTCACATAGAGGGTTCCACTCCTGCACAAGCTAGGTTATTGGCCCCATGCTAATCCGGTCATTTTTTCAGCCTCCTCCTATGATGTTGCTCCACACAGCTGAATGTATCAGTAGGATAAACGGGCTCTGTTTGATCACTGCAAGAGTTGTTTTTTCCAGGAAACTGACAGCAGAGGGGAAGAAGCCCATAGAAGATGGAACTAGTGGGGCCCCTCTGCCACCCCACCGCCATCACCTCGTCTTTCTAAAATGATCTGCCGAAATTGTTGCAACCCCTATTACTAGTATGTTCAACCCCTTTTTCGTATCGTCTGAGATTCCCATAGATTGGAAAGCTGCCGCGGTCATCCCCCTCATCCCCCAAACTGCTACAGACCTATATCTATTCTACCCTGCCTTTCTAAGGTCTTTGAAAGCCAAGTTAACAAACAGATCACCGACCATTTCGAATCCCACCGTACGTTTTCCGCTATGCAATCCAGTTTCAGAGCTGGTCACAGGTGCACCTCAGCCACGCTCAAGGTCCTAAACGATATCATAACCGTCATCGATAAGAGACATTACTGTGCAGCCGTATTCATCGACCTGGCTAAGGCTTTCGACTCTGTCAATTACAACATTCTTATTGGCAAACTCAACAGTTTTGGTTTCTCAAATGATTGCCTCGCCTGGTTCACCAACTACTTCTCTGATAGAGTTCAGTATGTCAAATCAGAGAGCTTGTTGTCCAGACCTTCGGCAGTCTCTATGGGAGTGCCACAGGGTTCAATTCTCGGGCCGACTCTCTTCTCTGTATACATCAATGATGTCGCTCTTGCTGCTGGTGGTTCTTTGATCCACCTCTACGCAGACAACACCATTATGTAAACCTCTGGCCCTTCTTTGGACACTGTGTTAACTAACCTCCAGATGAGCTTCAGTGCCATACAACACTCCTTCCGTGGCTTCCAACTGCTCTTAAATGCAAGTAAAACTAAATGCATGCTATTCAACCGATCACTGCCCACACCTGCCCGCCCGTCCAGCATCACTACTCTGGACGGTTCTGACTTAGAATATGTGGACAACTACAAATACCTAGGTGTCTGGTTAGACTGTAAACTCTCCTTCCAGACTCACATTAAACATCTCCAATTCAAAATTAAATCTAGAATCGGCTTCCTATTTTGCAAAAAAGCATCCTTCACTCATGCTGCCAAACATACCCTCATAAAACTGACCATCCTACCGATCCTCGACTTCGGCGATGTCGTTTACAAAATAGCCTCCAACACTCTACTTAACAAATTGGATGCAGTCTATCACAATGCCATCCATTTTGTCACCAAAGCCCCATATACTACCCACCACTGCAACATGTACACTCTCGTTGGCTGGCCCTCGCTTCATACTCGTCGCCAAATCCACTGGCTCCAGGCCATCTACAAGTCTTTGCTAGGTAAAGCCCCGCCTTATCTCAGCTCACTAGTCACCTTAGCAGTACCCACCCATAGCACGTGCTCCAGCAGGTATATCTTACTGGTCACCCCCAAAGCCAATTCCTCCTTTGGCCGCCAATGACTGGAACGAACTGCAAAAATCACTAAAGCTAGAGACTCTTACCTCCCTCACTAGCTTTAAGCACCAGCTGTCAGAGCAGCTCACAGATCACTGCACCTGTACATAGCCCATCTGTAAATAGCCCATCCAATCTTCCTCATCCCCATACTGTATTTATTTATTTATTTATCTTGCTCCTTTGCTCCCCAGTATCTCTACTTGCACATTCATCTTCTGCACATTCTGCCATTCCAGTGTTTAATTGCTATATTGTAATTACTTCGCCACCATGGCCTATCTATTGCCTTATCTCTCTTATCCTACCTCATTTGCACATGTTCTATACAGATTTTTCTACTGTATTATTGATTGTATATTTGTTTATTCCATGTGTAACTCTGTGTTGATGTATGTGTCGAACTGCTTTGCTTTATCTTGGCCAGGTCACCATTGCAAATGAGAACTTGTTCTCAACTAGCCTACCTGGTTAAATAAAGGTGAAATAACATTTAAAAAATAAAACCTCATAACCCATCTGCCACCCCCCCTCCCCGCCACCCCCCCCCCCCCCCCCCCCCCCCCCCGCCACCCCCTCATAACACATCTGCCACCCCACTGCCACCCCCCCATAACCCATCTGCCACCCCACTGCCACACCCTCAATACACATCTGCCACCCCACTGCCACCCCCCCATAACCCATCTGCCACCCCCCTGCCACCCCCTCATCACTCTGGTTCTCATTCCCCAACCAGCCAGAGCCAGTGCTGTGGCCCCACACAGGGCCTGCAGTCTCTGGAGCTCCAGTCACACACATCCATATTCATGGCACCACATGGAGAGGGAGTGGAGGCTTGGGGGTAGCGCACCGCAGGTGATCAGCGCGGTGCGCTACCCACAAGCCTCCACTCCCTCTCCATGTGGTGCCATGAATATGGATGTGTGTGACTGGAGCTCCAGAGACTGCAGGCCCTAGCGGGGCTGTGTGGGGCCACAGCGCTGGCTCTCCTCCCAACCATGGATGGGAGGGAATTTGGAGAAGGGGTGTCGAGGGGTGATGGTAGACCCCTCCTCCTGACCCCTCATGTCTCATGTAGTTTATGTGTTGGGCAGCTAGGGTCAGTTTGTTATATCTGGAGTACTTCTCCTGTCTTATCCGGTGTCCTGTGTGAATTTAAGTATAATCTCTCTAATTCTCTCTTTCTCTCTTTCGTTCTCTCTCTCGGAGGACCTGAGCCCTTGGACCATGCCTCAGGACTACCTGGCATGATGACTCCTTGCTGTCCCCAGTCCACCTGGCCGTGCTGCTCCAGTTTCAACTGTTCTGCCTGCGGCTATGGAATCCTGACCTGTTCACCGGACGTGCTACCTGTCCCAGATCTATTATTTGACCATGCTGGTCATTTATGAAAATTTTAACATCTTGGCCATGTTCTGTTATAATCTCCATCCGACACAGCCAGAAGAGGACTGGCCACCCCTCATAGCCTGGTTCCTCTCTAGGTTTCTTCCTAGGTTTTGGCCTTTCTAGAGTTTTTCCCTAGCCACCGTGCTTCAACACCTGCATTGCTTGCTGTTTGGGGTTTTAGGCTAGGTTTCTGTACAGCACTTTGAGATATCAGCTGATGTACGAAGGGCTATATAAATACATTTGATTTGATTTGATTTGATAGGAGAGAAATTGACTTTAGAAGTGTGCTTGCTTTTCCCTCAGCCTGGTCTTGCATGAGTGAGCCCCCTGCTTCAGGGCCTCTGCAGGAGATATGGGTCCACTTCAAGCTGAGCCATGGCTGACAAAACACTCTTCCACTGTATTTTCTGCAGCGTGTGGATGGCTGGGTGGTTTAAGTGCTGCTGGTGGGAGCTTAATCTCTTGGGGACGGTGACCTTGGCAAGACTGTCACTACCTCAGGTACCTAGGGACCTGCTCAAATCACTTAGATTTGACAAACACAGTAAGGTGATTGGCCAGACCGGCCACAGAGGGTGGATACGTCTGTACATAAGCCAATCTTGTTAGCCCCTGATCCCTTGGTAATTGAACCAACCATTGACTTAATCAATACAACTGAGCCACCCTTTGAGGTGGCTGACATGCTGGTGTTGACTTTGTCCTGGTTACACCAGTATTACATTCCCTCAGGTATAATGGAGATTGAAACACTCCAAACACATAGAAACATTATTGGCTCGAGGAGGGATACTCTGTCATGTACTGTCATGTTGTGTCTTGTCTCTGTCCTTTCCCTTCACCCTGTCTCCCTCTGCTGGTCGTTATTAGGTTACCTTTTCTCCCCCGCTTTCCCCCAGCTGTTCCTTGTCTCCTCTTGACTACCTCGTCACCCCTTCTCCCACCTGTTCCCCTTTTCCCTCTGATTAGTCCCCTATATCTCTCTCTGTTTTTGTTCCTGTCCTTGTCGGATTCTTGTTTGTTGTGTTTCATGCCTGAACCAGACTGTCGTCATGTTTGCTGTAACCTTGTCTTGTCCTGTCGGAATCTGCCGGTCCGTCTGAGCCTACCTATGTTTGGTAATTAAAGAAGCTCTGTTTAAGTTAATTCGCTTTTGGGTCCTCATTCACGCACCGTAACAGAAGAATCCGACCAAGAATGGACCCAGCGACTTCGGATCCTCTCCACTCAGCCGTCGGGATCCAGGGAGCGATGCTAGGCAGACACGAGCAGGAAGTGTCTGCTGCTCGACATGCCGTTGAGACCCTGGCCACCCAAGTCTCCAACCTCACAGAACAGGTTCACCATCTCCGCCTCGATTCACCGGCCACTTCCAGGGCTTTCGAATCTCCGGAGCCCAGAATCAATAACCCGCCGTGTTACTCTGGGGAGCCCACTGAATGCCGCTCGTTCCTCACCCAGTGTGATATTGTGTTTTCTCTCCAGCCCAACACTTACTCCAGGAGCACTGCTCGTGTCGCCTACGTCATATCTCTCCTTATTGGACGGGCTCGTGAGTGGGGCACGGCAATCTGGGAGGCAAGGGCTGAGTGTACTAACCAGTATCAGGACTTTAAGGAGGAGATGATACGGGTTTTTGATCGATCTGTTTTTGGGGAGGAGGCTTCCAGGGCCCTGTCTTCCCTATGTCAAGGCAATCGATCCATAACAGACTACTCTATTGAGTTTCGCACTCTTGCTGTCTCCAGTGGCTGGAACGAGCCGGCCTTGCTCGCTCGTCTTCTGGAGGGTCTCCGCGCAGAGGTAAAGGATGAGATTCTCTCCCGGGAGGTTCCTTCCAGCGTGGATTCCTTGATTGAACTCGCTATTCGCATTGAGCGACGGGTTGATCTTCGTCACCGAGCTCGTGGAAAGGAGCTCGCGCTCTCCGTCGCCCCCCTCTCCGCATCACTACCATCTTCCTCTGCCGGCTCGGGTGCTGAGCCCATGCAGCTGGGAGGTATCCGCATCTCGACTAAGGAGAGGGAACGGAGAATCACCAACCGCCTCTGTCTCTATTGCGGTTCCGCTGGTCATTTTGTCACTTCATGTCCAGTAAAAGGCCAGAGCTCGTCAGTAAGCGGAGGGCTACTGGTGAGCGCTACTACTCCTGTCTCTCCTTCAAGATCCTGCACTACCTTGTCGGTCCATCTACGCTGGACCGGTTCGTCAGCTTCCTGCAGTGCCTTAATAGACTCTGGGGCGGAGGGCTGTTTTATGGACGAGACCTGGGCTCGGGAACATGACATTCCTCTCAGACAGTTAAAGGAGCCCACGGCCTTGTTCGCCCTGGATGGTAGTCCTCTCCCCAGGATTCAGCGTGAGACGCTACCTTTAACCCTCACTGTTTCTGGTAATCATAGTGAAACCATTTCTTTTTTAATTTTTCGTTCACCTTTTACACCTGTTGTTTTGGGCCATCCCTGGCTAGTTTGTCATAATCCTTCCATTAATTGGTCTAGTAATTCTATCCTCTCCTGGAACGTCTCTTGTCATGTGAAATGTTTAATGTCTGCTATCCCTCCTGTTTCCTCTGTCTCTTCTTCACAGGAGGAGCCTGGTGATTTGACAGGGGTGCCGGGGGAATATCACGATCTGCGCACGGTGTTCAGTCGGTCCAGGGCCCCCTCTCTTCCTCCACACCGGTCGTATGATTGTAGTATTGATCTCCTTCCGGGAACCACCCCCCCCCCCGGGGTAGACTATACTCTCTGTCGGCTCCCGAACGTAAGGCTCTCGAAGATTATTTGTCTGTAGCTCTTGACGCCGGTACCATAGTCCCCTCCTCCTCTCCCGCCGGAGCGGGGTTTTTTTTTGTCAAGAAGAAGGACGGGTCTCTGCGCCCCTGCATAGATTATCGAGGGCTGAATGACATAACAGTGAAGAATCGTTATCCGCTTCCTCTTATGTCTTCAGCCTTCGAGATCCTGCAGGGAGCCAGGTTTTTCACTAAGTTGGACCTTCGTAACGCTTACCATCTCGTGCGCATCAGGGAGGGGGACGAGTGGAAGACGGCGTTTAACACTCCGTTAGGGCACTTTGAATACCGGGTTCTTCCTTTCGGCCTCGCTAACGCTCCAGCTGTCTTTCAGGCATTAGTCAATGATGTCCTGAGAGACATGCTGAACATCTTTGTTTTCGTTTACCTTGACGATATCCTGATTTTTTCACCGTCACTCCAGATTCATGTTCAGCACGTTCGACGTGTCCTCCAGCGCCTTTTAGAGAATTGTCTTTTTGTGAAGGCTGAGAAGTGCACTTTTCATGCCTCCTCCGTCACATTTCTCGGTTCTGTTATTTCCGCTGAAGGCATTAAGATGGATCCCGCTAAGGTCCAAGCTGTCATTGATTGGCCCGTCCCTAAGTCACGCGTCGAGCTGCAGCGCTTTCTCGGCTTCGCGAACTTCTATCGTCGTTTCATCCGTAATTTCGGTCAGGTGGCAGCTCCTCTCACAGCCCTTACTTCTGTCAAGACGTGCTTTAAGTGGTCCGTTTCCGCCCAGGGAGCTTTTGATCTCCTCAAGAATCGTTTTACATCCGCTCCTATCCTTGTTACACCTGACGTCTCTAGACAGTTCGTTGTCGAGGTTGACGCGTCAGAGGTGGGCGTGGGAGCCATTCTTTCTCAGCGCTCCCTCTCTGACGACAAGGTCCACCCATGCGCGTATTTTTCTCATCGCCTGTCGCCGTCGGAACGTAACTGTGATGTGGGTAACCGCAAACTGCTCGCCATCCGGTTAGCCCTAGGCGAATGGCGACAGTGGTTGGAGGGGGCGACCGTTCCTTTTGTCGTTTGGACTGACCATAGGAACCTTGAGTACATCCGTTCTGCCAAACGACTTAATGCGCGTCAGGCGCGTTGGGCGCTGTTTTTCGCTCGTTTCGAGTTCGTGATTTCTTATCGTCCGGGCTCTAAGAACACCAAGCCTGATGCTTTGTCTCGTCTCTTCAGTTCTTCAGTAGCCTCCACTGACCCCGAGGGGATTCTCCCTGAGGGGCGTGTTGTCGGGTTGACTGTCTGGGGAATTGAGAGGCAGGTAAAACAAGCGCTCACTCACACTCCGTCGCCGCGCGCTTGTCCTAGGAACCTTCTTTTCGTTCCCGTTCCTACTCGTCTGGCCGTTCTTCAGTGGGCTCACTCTGCCAAGTTAGCCGGCCACCCTGGCGTTCGGGGTACGCTTGCTTCCATTCGCCAGCGTTTTTGGTGGCCCACCCGGGAGCATGACACGCGTCGTTTCGTGGCTGCTTGTTCGGTCTGCGCGCAGACTAAGTCCGGTAACTCTCCTCCTGCCGGCCGTCTCAGGCCGCTTCCTATTCCCTCTCGACCGTGGTCTCACATCGCCTTAGATTTTGTCACCAGTACCTCGTGGATTGGGAGGGGTACGGTCCTGAGGAGAGGAGTTGGGTTCCCTCTCGGGACGTGCTGGACCGTGCGCTGATCGAGGATTTCCTCCGTTGCCGCCAGGTTTCCTCCTCGAGTGCGCCAGGAGGCGCTCGGTGAGTGGGGGGGTACTGTCATGTACTGTCATGTTGTGTCTTGTCTCTGTCCTTTCCCTTCACCCTGTCTCCCTCTGCTGGTCGTTATTAGGTTACCTTTTCTCCCCCGCTTTCCCCCAGCTGTTCCTTGTCTCCTCTTGACTACCTCGTCACCCCTTCTCCCACCTGTTCCCCTTTTCCCTCTGATTAGTCCCCTATATCTCTCTCTGTTTTTGTTCCTGTCCTTGTCGGATTCTTGTTTGTTGTGTTTCATGCCTGAACCAGACTGTCGTCATGTTTGCTGTAACCTTGTCTTGTCCTGTCGGAATCTGCCGGTCCGTCTGAGCCTACCTATGTTTGGTAATTAAAGAAGCTCTGTTTAAGTTAATTCGCTTTTGGGTCCTCATTCACGCACCGTAACAGAAGAATCCGACCAAGAATGGACCCAGCGACTTCGGATCCTCTCCACTCAGCCGTCGGGATCCAGGGAGCGATGCTAGGCAGACACGAGCAGGAAGTGTCTGCTGCTCGACATGCCGTTGAGACCCTGGCCACCCAAGTCTCCAACCTCACAGAACAGGTTCACCATCTCCGCCTCGATTCACCGGCCACTTCCAGGGCTTTCGAATCTCCGGAGCCCAGAATCAATAACCCGCCGTGTTACTCTGGGGAGCCCACTGAATGCCGCTCGTTCCTCACCCAGTGTGATATTGTGTTTTCTCTCCAGCCCAACACTTACTCCAGGAGCACTGCTCGTGTCGCCTACGTCATATCTCTCCTTATTGGACGGGCTCGTGAGTGGGGCACGGCAATCTGGGAGGCAAGGGCTGAGTGTACTAACCAGTATCAGGACTTTAAGGAGGAGATGATACGGGTTTTTGATCGATCTGTTTTTGGGGAGGAGGCTTCCAGGGCCCTGTCTTCCCTATGTCAAGGCAATCGATCCATAACAGACTACTCTATTGAGTTTCGCACTCTTGCTGTCTCCAGTGGCTGGAACGAGCCGGCCTTGCTCGCTCGTCTTCTGGAGGGTCTCCGCGCAGAGGTAAAGGATGAGATTCTCTCCCGGGAGGTTCCTTCCAGCGTGGATTCCTTGATTGAACTCGCTATTCGCATTGAGCGACGGGTTGATCTTCGTCACCGAGCTCGTGGAAAGGAGCTCGCGCTCTCCGTCGCCCCCCTCTCCGCATCACTACCATCTTCCTCTGCCGGCTCGGGTGCTGAGCCCATGCAGCTGGGAGGTATCCGCATCTCGACTAAGGAGAGGGAACGGAGAATCACCAACCGCCTCTGTCTCTATTGCGGTTCCGCTGGTCATTTTGTCACTTCATGTCCAGTAAAAGGCCAGAGCTCGTCAGTAAGCGGAGGGCTACTGGTGAGCGCTACTACTCCTGTCTCTCCTTCAAGATCCTGCACTACCTTGTCGGTCCATCTACGCTGGACCGGTTCGTCAGCTTCCTGCAGTGCCTTAATAGACTCTGGGGCGGAGGGCTGTTTTATGGACGAGACCTGGGCTCGGGAACATGACATTCCTCTCAGACAGTTAAAGGAGCCCACGGCCTTGTTCGCCCTGGATGGTAGTCCTCTCCCCAGGATTCAGCGTGAGACGCTACCTTTAACCCTCACTGTTTCTGGTAATCATAGTGAAACCATTTCTTTTTTAATTTTTCGTTCACCTTTTACACCTGTTGTTTTGGGCCATCCCTGGCTAGTTTGTCATAATCCTTCCATTAATTGGTCTAGTAATTCTATCCTCTCCTGGAACGTCTCTTGTCATGTGAAATGTTTAATGTCTGCTATCCCTCCTGTTTCCTCTGTCTCTTCTTCACAGGAGGAGCCTGGTGATTTGACAGGGGTGCCGGGGGAATATCACGATCTGCGCACGGTGTTCAGTCGGTCCAGGGCCCCCTCTCTTCCTCCACACCGGTCGTATGATTGTAGTATTGATCTCCTTCCGGGAACCACCCCCCCCCCGGGGTAGACTATACTCTCTGTCGGCTCCCGAACGTAAGGCTCTCGAAGATTATTTGTCTGTAGCTCTTGACGCCGGTACCATAGTCCCCTCCTCCTCTCCCGCCGGAGCGGGGTTTTTTTTTGTCAAGAAGAAGGACGGGTCTCTGCGCCCCTGCATAGATTATCGAGGGCTGAATGACATAACAGTGAAGAATCGTTATCCGCTTCCTCTTATGTCTTCAGCCTTCGAGATCCTGCAGGGAGCCAGGTTTTTCACTAAGTTGGACCTTCGTAACGCTTACCATCTCGTGCGCATCAGGGAGGGGGACGAGTGGAAGACGGCGTTTAACACTCCGTTAGGGCACTTTGAATACCGGGTTCTTCCTTTCGGCCTCGCTAACGCTCCAGTTGTCTTTCAGGCATTAGTCAATGATGTCCTGAGAGACATGCTGAACATCTTTGTTTTCGTTTACCTTGACGATATCCTGATTTTTTCACCGTCACTCCAGATTCATGTTCAGCACGTTCGACGTGTCCTCCAGCGCCTTTTAGAGAATTGTCTTTTTGTGAAGGCTGAGAAGTGCACTTTTCATGCCTCCTCCGTCACATTTCTCGGTTCTGTTATTTCCGCTGAAGGCATTAAGATGGATCCCGCTAAGGTCCAAGCTGTCATTGATTGGCCCGTCCCTAAGTCACGCGTCGAGCTGCAGCGCTTTCTCGGCTTCGCGAACTTCTATCGTCGTTTCATCCGTAATTTCGGTCAGGTGGCAGCTCCTCTCACAGCCCTTACTTCTGTCAAGACGTGCTTTAAGTGGTCCGTTTCCGCCCAGGGAGCTTTTGATCTCCTCAAGAATCGTTTTACATCCGCTCCTATCCTTGTTACACCTGACGTCTCTAGACAGTTCGTTGTCGAGGTTGACGCGTCAGAGGTGGGCGTGGGAGCCATTCTTTCTCAGCGCTCCCTCTCTGACGACAAGGTCCACCCATGCGCGTATTTTTCTCATCGCCTGTCGCCGTCGGAACGTAACTGTGATGTGGGTAACCGCAAACTGCTCGCCATCCGGTTAGCCCTAGGCGAATGGCGACAGTGGTTGGAGGGGGCGACCGTTCCTTTTGTCGTTTGGACTGACCATAGGAACCTTGAGTACATCCGTTCTGCCAAACGACTTAATGCGCGTCAGGCGCGTTGGGCGCTGTTTTTCGCTCGTTTCGAGTTCGTGATTTCTTATCGTCCGGGCTCTAAGAACACCAAGCCTGATGCTTTGTCTCGTCTCTTCAGTTCTTCAGTAGCCTCCACTGACCCCGAGGGGATTCTCCCTGAGGGGCGTGTTGTCGGGTTGACTGTCTGGGGAATTGAGAGGCAGGTAAAACAAGCGCTCACTCACACTCCGTCGCCGCGCGCTTGTCCTAGGAACCTTCTTTTCGTTCCCGTTCCTACTCGTCTGGCCGTTCTTCAGTGGGCTCACTCTGCCAAGTTAGCCGGCCACCCTGGCGTTCGGGGTACGCTTGCTTCCATTCGCCAGCGTTTTTGGTGGCCCACCCGGGAGCATGACACGCGTCGTTTCGTGGCTGCTTGTTCGGTCTGCGCGCAGACTAAGTCCGGTAACTCTCCTCCTGCCGGCCGTCTCAGGCCGCTTCCTATTCCCTCTCGACCGTGGTCTCACATCGCCTTAGATTTTGTCACCAGTACCTCGTGGATTGGGAGGGGTACGGTCCTGAGGAGAGGAGTTGGGTTCCCTCTCGGGACGTGCTGGACCGTGCGCTGATCGAGGATTTCCTCCGTTGCCGCCAGGTTTCCTCCTCGAGTGCGCCAGGAGGCGCTCGGTGAGTGGGGGGGTACTGTCATGTACTGTCATGTTGTGTCTTGTCTCTGTCCTTTCCCTTCACCCTGTCTCCCTCTGCTGGTCGTTATTAGGTTACCTTTTCTCCCCCGCTTTCCCCCAGCTGTTCCTTGTCTCCTCTTGACTACCTCGTCACCCCTTCTCCCACCTGTTCCCCTTTTCCCTCTGATTAGTCCCCTATATCTCTCTCTGTTTTTGTTCCTGTCCTTGTCGGATTCTTGTTTGTTGTGTTTCATGCCTGAACCAGACTGTCGTCATGTTTGCTGTAACCTTGTCTTGTCCTGTCGGAATCTGCCGGTCCGTCTGAGCCTACCTATGTTTGGTAATTAAAGAAGCTCTGTTTAAGTTAATTCGCTTTTGGGTCCTCATTCACGCACCGTAACATACTCAGTGGAACGTGTATGCTGGGAGTCGAGAAGCGAGTGAATAATTTAATAAACAAACAAACATGGACAAAACAAGAAACACAAGCAGCGTATAGACATGAAACAGAAGCCAAAACAATAATTCCTGGGGAAGGAACCAAAAGGAGTGACAGATATAGGGAAGGTAATCAGGAAGATGATGAAGTCCAGGTGAGTCTGAAGAGGCGCTGGTGCACGTAATGATGTTGACAGGTGTGTGTAATAATGAGCAGCCTGGTGACCTAGAGCCCCAGAGAGAGGGAGTATACGTGACAGTACCCCCTCCCTGATATGCAGCTCCATCTGCAGGAGGCCGACCAAATGGACCCCGGGAACCAGGAGCGGACCGGTCGCCTCTGCTGAGGCGCGAGAACCTGTCGATCCAGCTGAGGCACGGGAACCTGACGAGCCGGCTGAGGCATGGGAGCCTGCCGAGCTAGCTGAGGCATGGGAGCCTGACGAGCCGGCTGAGGCATGGGAGCCTGCCGAGCTAGCTGAGGCATCCTCTGTAGACTCGGCAACACATGCTTGACCGGTCAACCAAGTCTTGTGAACCTGACATGCCGGCTGAGGCATCCTCGGTGGCTCCAGCAGCGGCACACGGACCCGACGTCACCTACCAACACAAAAAACACTGATGCTCCCCTTTGGTGAGGCGGTATTCTGTAACGTGTACGCTGAGAGTCAGGAAGCAAGTACAGGGAGTGAATAATTGAATAAATAGATGAATATGGACAAAACAAGAAACACGAGCAGCGCACAGACATGGAACAACGAAACAGAAACAATAACGCCTGGGGAAGGAACCAAAGGGAGTGACAGATATAGGGAAGGTAATCAAGGAAGTGATGAAGTCCAGAAGAGTTTGAAGAGGCGCTGGTGCGCGTAACGATGGTGACAGGTGTGCGTAATAATGAGCAGCCTGGTGACCTAGAGCCCCAGAGAGAGGGAGTATACGTGACAGTTAGATTGTGTTCGCACCAAATTGTCACCTTGGAAATGCATTCCTGCGTCAGCTGTAAATGAGGAGGAATATGTATAGTGACAACTAATAAGACATGTCCCAGAATACCAACAACAACCTCCAATGTGTAATACAGCTATCATATCTAATACTAAGCATTATTATTATTCCTTTGTGATAAGCTTTGGTAGCATCGTTCCAACATGGCTGTTTAATATCTACTGTGCTCAAACGCTCATGCTGTTCCATATCTCTTCAACAGACCAGGCTGGCAGCTGCAGTGCACAGAGTGCACAGTTTTTCAATGTGGGCAATATTTAGCATTAAATGTAGGTGAACCAAGCAAAGCCAACCTTATGCCCAGCACACATCCCCTATCTGTCTTTCTAACGGAGAGGACTAAAACTGGTCAAAGCAATTACATAAATCACCTCCTTTACAATCTCAATTCACATGCCTATGAAATATTAACTCTAAAGTCAATGATGTCTGTTGTCCCCCTCCATTATCAGATAGTTGTTCTAGAGCTTGCTGTTACAAATAACCAACAGAGTTACGCCTCTGGAGGGACTTCTGGGGTCGCAGGTCCATGACTTATTCAACATTATTTACTGGAATGAGACAGGGTTACCGTGGTTTCTCCTCATACTCACAAACTAATACACATTTATAAACACTCATACACATTCATACAAACCCACACACAATCAAGGCCCACCAAACCGTGCTCTGTGTTATTAAGGAAGCAAAGGTAACCTGCCTAAATGATTACCGCCCCGTAGCACTTACGTTGGAAGCCATGAAGTGTTTGAAAGGCTGGTCACATCAACAGAATCATCCCGGATACCCTAGACCCACTCCAATTTGCATACTGCCCCAACAGATCCACAGATGACGCTATCTCAATCACACTCCACACTGCTCTTTACCACTTGGACAAAAGGAACACCTACGTGAGAATGCTGTTCATTGACTACAGCTCAGCATTCAACACCATAGTGCCCACAAACCTCATCACTAAGCTAAGGACCCAGGGACTAAACACCTCCCTCTGCAACTGGATCCTGGAATTCCTGACAGGCTGCCCCCAGGTGGTAAGGGTAGGCAACAACACATCTGCCACACTGATCCTGAACACTGGGGCCCCTCAAGGGTGCGTGCTTAGTCCCCTCCTGTACTCCCTGTTCACCCACAACTGCGTGGCCAAACACGACTCCAACACCATCATTAAGTTTGCTGACAACACAACAGTGGTAGGCCTGATTATCAACAACAATGAGACAGTCTATAGGGAGGAGTTCAGTGACCTGGCAGTGTGGTGCCAGGACAACAACCTCTCCCTCAACGTGAGCAAGACAAAGGAGCTTATTGTGGACTACAGGAAAAGGTGGGCTGAACAGGCCCCCATTAACATAGACGGGGCTGTAGTGGAGCGGGTCGAGAGTTGGTACACATCACCAACAAACTATCATGGTCCGAACACATCAAGACAATCGTGAAGAGGGCACGACAACACGTTTTCCCCCTCATCCTGACCGGTTGCATCACCGCCTGGTATGGCAACTGCTCGGCATCTGACCGTAAGGCGCTACAGAGGGTAGTGCGTACGGCCCAGTAGATCACTTGTGCCAAGCTTCCTGCCATCCAGGACCTACAGTATATACCAGGCGGTATTAGAGGAAGGCCAAAACCTTGTCAAAGACTCCAGTCACCCAAGCCACAGACTGTTCTCTCTGCTACCGCATGGCAAGGGGTACCGGAGCGCCAAGTCTAGGACCAAAAGGCTCCTTAACAGCTTCTACCCCTAAGCCAGAAGACTGCTGAACAATTAATCAAATGGCCACCAGACTATTTACATTGACCCCCCCCCCCCCTCCCCCCATCTGTTGTTACACTGCTACTACTCACTGTTTATTATCTATGCATAGTCCCTTCACACCTACCTACATGTACAAATTACCTCGACTAACCTGTACCCCTGCACATTGATTCGGTACCGGTACCCCCTGTATATAGCCTTGTTATTATTATTTTATTGTGTTACTTTTTATAATTTTTTACTTTAGTATATTTAGTAAGTACTTTCTTAACTCTTTCTTGAACTGCATTGTTGTATTCGGCGCATGTGACAAATAAAGTCTGAATTTATTTGATTTAATATGTAAACAAAACCCAAATCACTTGAACCTTTTCAAGTTACACATACAGGTATTGTCTTCGCTTTAGAGGCTCCTGAGCATTCCTGTCAGCATCCATGACGCCTTCATCTCTAACCACAATCCCACAGGATGTCTGAATTATATAGCCTACCCTTCACTCCAATTATAGTGTTGAAGGCTAAATAAAAGAGTTTGGCATTGTTAAAATAAACCTACTGTAAATGACTCCTTATTATCTAGTGTGTCATCTTACAGCATATTATTATTATAATTATTATTATATATGCTCCTGGTGTACTGTAACCTAATTAGTGTGGTGACCAGAGTGGTGAAGTGATGGGTGATATTAGGTTAAAGACTGTGAGGCATGGTGTTGATCATCCCTGTCCATGTGCTTCTCATTACTGTGTTGACTGATGTACAGACCACACATCTGCACCACACCACACCACACTCCAATTACCACAAGACAAATAGCCTACAATGGATTGGCTTCTCGGGAGTATATTTTTCTCTCTCAAGTGCATTTCAACCATAGAGTTAAATAAAGGACTCATCTTAGGAACTACTTTAAATGTTAGGAGCCCTCAATGACAATGTCCATGCTAAAACAGGTTATATCCATCTACAGTCCTCTATCTATCTCTATGATTTCAACCAACAACAAGACTGAGGGCAGTGCTGCTTCAATCATGTTAAATATATATATATATCTACCATTATCACTTAAAACTCTAAAAAGGTGCTATCTAGAACCTAAAATGGTTCTTTGGCAGAGAGACCACAGTAACATAATGAAAATGACTTGATTGTTTATCAAAACCCAAAATGAGGATATTCAATTAACTGTGCAGGATGTGTAAATCAGGGGAGATTAAATACATGAGGAAGTACAATGGAACCAGCTGTGGGTGCTCGGTAATGTCATGGTGAACACAACCGATTCGCTGCACTTCTGAAGTCTTGTGAGCTGCTAGAGTGGCCCTGCCCGCCTGTAGGTGAAGAGAACCACTGTAGAGGACATGGATATTTCCGACTGATGTTTCATTGCTATGCCCAGCAATAGAAATGCACTCATTGATCAACTTGCATAAGAGTTGTCTCCTGACGTTCAGGATTCTCTGGTTCGGCTCATTCTATCAGGGGCTGGATACCTGGCACTTCATAAACTAGCTGCCATAGAACAAACACACTGGAGATGTGGAAAGCTGGAGCAATCCTTCCTGCTCCAGTACAGTATAGAAGTGTAGGGAGGCTGGAGTATCCTCCCTGCTCCAGTACAGTATAGAGGTGTAGGGAGTTAATAAGAATGTTAAAAACAGTTTAATTAAAACTAATGAATGGTACTGCCTTCAAATGTGTTCAATTGTGCCAATAGATGGTCTGCCATTTGATGAGTGAGACTTGCTGGCTCTATCACTATGGTGAGAACTATACATCTGGAAGAAAATTAGGTACTGTGTCCCTAGTGGCATTAAGACTGTACCACTGTACAAACCTCCAAACAACATTAATTTAAGAAATTGCATTGTGTCAGTTCAGGTTCAAGGGAGTCCTATATGTGTCAGATGAAGTCCCACAATTCAATTCAGCAGGCTGAACGTGCTTTTAATCCTGAAGCAGACACAGAGAACTTATCCACCCAGGAAATGCGAATAGGAGGCAAGATGCTTGTTTACTGCATCACAGACATGATAGGAAGGAGGAAAGAGAGAGCGAGAGAGAGAGAGAGAGAGAGAGAGAGAGAGAGGGAGGGAGGGAGGGAGGGAGGGAGAAGGAGCGAAGGAGGAGGAATCCACCAGAAGCACCATGAGAAATGCAAATCTTCCGCTCAACTGTGTGTGACTCGTCCACACTTCCTACCCCTGAGACATTGTTTCTCACAGCCCATCAACTGGGTTAGGCACAAAGCTCAACAATGACTCTAATTATTATCACAACACTTCTAATACTCCTCCTCAGAGAGATGAGTTATTCTAAACATTACTTTCTTTACTCATCACCCACTGTTGGGTTCGTTTTCCACCCACGTTACAGTGAACTCGGTGTGGTGTATCCAACGCGGACAGAGAATTATGACTAGGGTTGCAAAGGGAAGGTGTATTATTGGAAATTTG
This sequence comes from Oncorhynchus mykiss, assembly GCF_013265735.2. NCBI lineage: Eukaryota > Metazoa > Chordata > Actinopteri > Salmoniformes > Salmonidae > Oncorhynchus > Oncorhynchus mykiss. The sequence goes on along the minus strand of NC_048593.1, from coordinate 34,920,110 downwards.
AGGAAGTTTACCAGTAAACAACCAGAATGTTAGTATCTTTTAAGGATTTTATGTGATCTATATCTAGTGGCCCTTTTGGGTACTTCAGATTATCAAAGGTGTCGGTACTTAGCCCTTTCTCTGGCCTTATCACATGTCATATATATGAAATAATTAAATAAGATGATTTTAAAATTAAACATAGAATGACAAAGTTTTAAATCATTGTTCTAGATGTATACAACAGGTGGGTCTAATCCTGAATGCTGATTGGTTAAAAGCGCATTCCAGCTGATAAATGCAGATGTTCCATTTGACTGTAAATACATGGCAGTTCTAAATGTGTCCATCACCATTAGTGAATAGCATTGATGTTAAATCCCTTATGGAAAAAAACACTTGAATTTCAAATGTGAACACATAAAGTGTTTTTAAAAAAAAGTTGTTTAATGTGATCACGTGATCTTATGTGAAGTTAATGTAACAATATGTAAAGCAACATGTGATAGCATGAAACTACACACGTAAAAACAAAAAAAACAGTTTGACGCCAGAAACAGGTTTTCATATTTCATGTGAAATCATTCGGGGTTTTTTTTGTAACAGATATGACGGTTTCAGTATGAAATGTTAATGTTTCGGCATCAAACTGGTGGCATTTGGGGAAAAGGTCAATTGCACAGGTAATTCCAAATAATGCCATTGTTGATTACATGTTTTTTTTACTTAATTTGGCTATTTTGTCTTAAACCATATGGTCTATCTAATAGAAAGTCATGGACAATATTCTAATATAAACCAACAAAGTTATGATAGATTTCCATAGATTTTCTGTTAATTACCAAAATTACTGAAGATTCCGGTAACTTTGGTAAATTACTGGTAGCTTTGCAACCCTAATTATGACAAAGGGCAGATTCTTAGAAGCACTAAAGAAGCATGAACATTTGATTCCTCCTGCACTACCTACTGTATTCACAGCGAGGAACTAACTACAGTACATGGCGTAATCATTGGTTTTAACACATGGCTTAGTTAGAGGATAGGTTCAAACATAGTCTCAGGTGTGGAACCACAGGTGTGATTTCAAAGCACACCTGAGACATGCAGATGGATGGAGAGACTGCTGCCTTGGGGAAATGTAACGTCCATCTGGACAATGCAGCACATCTATGTGATGTGGCTTCTGACAAGTAACAGATGTAGATACTATGTATATATGTGGAAATGTGGAAAAAGTAAAACGGGTCTGAATACCTTCCAAATGCACTGTATAAAACACACAGAGTGCAAAGCTGTCATCAAGACAAAGGGTGGCTATTTATAGGAATCTCCAATATAACATATTTTTGATTTGTTTAACAGTTTTTTGGGTTACTACATGATTCCATGTATGTTATTTCATAGTTTTGATGTCTTCACTATTATTGTACAATGTAGGAAAAAAAGAAAGAAAGAAGAACCCTTGAATGAGTATGTGTTCTAAAACTTTTGACTGGTAGTGTGTGTATATATATATATATATATATATATATATATATATATATATATATATATATATATACAGTGTATTCGGAAAGTAATCAAACACATTGACTTTAATCACATTTTGTTACGTTACAGCCTTATTCTTAAATTGATTAAACATTTTTTTCCTCATCAATCTACACACAATACCCCATAATGAGAAAGCAAAAACAAGGTTTTAGAATTTTTTGCAAATGTATTAAAAATAAAAAACTTAAATATTACATTTACATAATTATTCAGACTCTTAACTCTTTGTTGAAGCACCGCTGGCAGCGATTACAGCCTTGAGACTTCTTGGGTATAACCCTACAAGCATGACACACCTGTATTTGGGAAGTTTCTCCTACTCTTCTCTGCAGATCCTCTCAAGCTCTGTCAGGTTGGATGAGGAGCATTGCTGCAGAGCTATTTTCAGGTCTCTCCAGAGATGTTCGATCGGGTTCAAGTCCGGGCTCTGGCTGGGCCACTCAAGGACATTCAGAGACTTGTCCCGACGCCACTCCTGCGTTGTCTTGGCTGTGTGCTTTGGGTCGTTGTTCTGTTGGAAGGTGAACCTTCACCCCAGTCTGAGGTCCTGAATGCTCTGGAGCAGGTTTTCATCAAGGAACTCTCTGTACTTTGCTCCGTTTATCTTTCCCTCAAACCTGACTGGACTCCCAGACCCTGCCGCTGGAAAACATACCCACGCCATGATGCTGTCACCACCATGCTTCACCGTAGGGATGGTGCCAGGTTTCCTCCAGACATGGAACTCTGGAGCTCTGTCAGAGTGACCACTGGGTTCTTGGTCACCTCCCTGACCAAGGCCCTTCTCCCCCGATTCCTCAGTTTGGCCAGACATGCAGCTCTAGGAAGAGTCTTGGTGGTTCCAAAATTCTTCATTTTAAGAATGTGTTCTTGGGGACCTTCAATGCTGCAGAAATGTTTTGGTACCCTTCCCCAGATCTGTGCCTCGACACAATCCTGTCTTAGAGCTCGATGGACAATTCCTTCAACCTCGTGGCTTGGTTTTTGCTCTAAAATGCACTGTCAACTGTGGTACCTTATATAGACAGGTGTATGCCTTTCCAAATCATGTCCAATCAATTGAATTTGCCACAGGTGGACTCCAATCAAGTTGAAGAAACATCTCAAGGATGATCAATCGAAACAGGACGTCTGAGCTCAATTGGGAGTCTCATAGCAAAGGGTCTGAATACTTATGTAGATAAGGTATTTCCTTTTTTATATATACATTTGCAAAAATTGTGTGTGTGTGTGTGTGTGTGTGTGTGTGTGTGTGTGTGTGTGTGTGTGTGTGTGTGTGTGTGTGTGTGTGCGCGAGTGCATGGAATCATCCATAAAATGCCCTGGTAAATTACTTAATTTTGTTTTATTTGGCATTGCGGTACATTGCTATCGTTCAAGCTGAATTTAGAGAACTGAGCACAGACGTCAATTCAACGTCTATTCCACATTGGTTCAAAGTAATGCTTTTTTTTAAAGACATGTAAACAATGTTGATTCAACCAGTGTGTGCCCAGTGGGTTGTATCTGTTTGGAGAACTTGGAACATATGTCTAATGACTGTACGACAGGAGGAGGAGGAGGAGGAAGAAGAGATTAAGAGGAAGGAAATTATGTGTGATTGTTTGTTTAGTGCTGTGTGAGGTGAGATTAGATTAGATTAGGGCTGTAGACTTGCTAAGAACACAGTAGCACACCTCTTACAGTAGTTTGATTGAATATGTGCATTATAAATGAGGAAGAGAGTTCTTTCAAATTAAATTCAAATGTATTTGTCACATGCTCCAAATACAACAAGTGTATACCTTACTGTGTAACACCGCCTATTATATAGGTCCTGGATTGCAGGAAGCTTGGCCCAAGTGATGTACTGGGCCGTATGCACTACCCTCTGTAGCGCCTTAAGGTCAGATGCCGAGCAGTTGCCATACCAGGCGGTGATGCAACCGGTCAGGATGCTCTCCATGGTGCAACTGTAGAACTTTTTGAGGATCTGGGGACCCATGCCAAGTCTTTTCAGTCTCCTGAGGGGGAAAAGGTTTTATCGTGCCCTCTTCATGACTGTCTTGGTGTGTTTGGACCATGATAGATTTTTGGTGATGTGGACACCAAGAAACTTGAAACTCTCGACCCGCTCCACTACAGCCCCCTTGCTGTTAATGGGGATCTGTTCGGCCCACCTTTTCCTGTAGTCCACGATCAGCTCCTTTGTCTTTCTCACATTGAGGGAGAGGTTGTTGTCCTGGCACCACACTGCCAGGTCTCTGACCTCCTCCATACAGTCTCATCATTGTTGGTGATCAGGCCTACCACTGTTGTGTCGTCAGCAAACTTAATGAGGGTGTTGGAGTTGTGTTTGGCCACGCAGTCGTGCATGAACAGGAAGTACAGGAGGGGACTAAGCACACACCCCTGAGGGGCCCCAGTGTTGAGAATCAGCATAGAAAAGTGTTGACCACCTGGGGGCGACCAGTCAGGAATTCCAGGATCCAGTTGCAGAGGGATTTGTTTAGTCCCTGGGTCCTTAGCTTAGTGATGAGCTTCGTGGCCACTATGGTGTTGAACGCTGAGCTGTAGTCAATGAACAGAATTCTCACATAGGTGTTCCTTTTGCTCAGGTAGGAAAGGGCAGTGTGGAATGCGATTGAAGTTGCGTCATCTGTGGATCTGTTGGGGCGGTATTCGAATTGGATTGATTCTAGGGTATCCGGGAGGATACGGGAGGATGATGTGAGCCATGACCAGCCTTTCAAAGCACTTCATGGCTTCCGACGTGAGTGCTACGGGGCGGTAATCATTTAGGCAGGTTACCTTTGCTTCCTTGGGCACAGGGACTATGCTGGTCTGCTTGAAACATGTAGGTATTACAGACTCAGTCAGGAAGAGGTCTGTCCTTTCGTATCTATCTTACAAATCATACGGAGGAAGAATCATTGGCGTGGTATTAACTTGCAGGACCAATTGTTTAATTGTGTTTCAGTCCTTTTAAAAGGTTGAGGACAAGTCATGTTGAAGTGCTTAGGAGGGTCCATGTCTCTGTTAAAATAAGCACAAAGTGCCAAAGCCTGGCTAAACACATGCTTTAAAACCCTCTCAACACAATGTGGTGTTTTTACAGTGAGTGGGATTATTGTCTGTGGTAAGAGAGGTTTACTGGTAAACTACAGTAGATGACGCCCCGTGTTTTTATCTCAGCAATAACAAGGGATAAATCAATAACTCATGGCTGATGATTTCCACAGGGATACACAATCTATTTCAACTAGAATGACAGCCCATTTTCCTATTTTCTGCATTAATGATGGATTTAGATAGCCCTTTCCTGCAGTCGAAGGACCAAATCACCCCCTAGTGGCCTCATGGGGGGAATGTTAGTAATATTTTTCATAATTTCATAATTTCTAAACATACTTTTTTAACAGCCGAAAATCCTGTGTTTCTATGTCAAACGGTTCTGTTATATTTCATGTTGGGGTTCAAACTCAAAAGGTAATACATTTCAACTCCATATCTGACATGACACCGGTGTCTTCTTTATTTATATAAACCCCGTAACCATGTATTGTAGGTGTATACTTTGGTTTCAAAGTAGATTTGTTTAAGATTACCAAGAAACCCACTGCAGTAATTTAACACAGCTGATTGAGCTCCTGCAGATTAAATATGTACACTGAGCCACCATTTCCAGTGTGTCAGAAAGGGAAAGACAAACACTAGTCCGATCGTTCACTCTGGAATCTGGATCATACTTAGTCTGACTATGGAGATGCAATGTTTACACGTGGATTGAAAAGATATTGAGGAACTTACCTGATGCAGATTTTCTACATTCTCTATTTCTTTATGTTTCCCTACCAGTCTGTCCCTTTTCTGATTACTTCTAGATCATTTTTTTATGGTGATTGGGTGATCCTGTTAGAATTGGTGGGATTCTTATCCAATCCTCATGGTCGGTGGCTGTGGCTCCAAGAGACGTCTCTCAGCTCCCACCATGGAGCAGAGAACTCGAATCGGGAACAGGGAAGGCTGATTACCCAGAATCTCCATCCCTATACTCCTCCCCACTGCGGGGTAAAATAACAAGAGCACCACTGATAATCCAGGAGGTTTTCTCTAGCATCAGATAAGAGACTGATAAATGGCTGGGTACCTTCTCTCTCTCTGTAAGAAGGGGTGTCTGTGGTGTTCTAGCTCTGTTCTGTTATCCTGCGCTCGTCTCACCCCACACAGGTTGCAGTGCTCTGCTCACTCCTCCCTGATTGGTGTAGCGGCAGGGCCGGGGGCTCGCCGTGCGTTTGCCGCGGTTGTCATGGTGTCGAGCGGAGTGTGGTCACAGCGGCAGCTGCGGCAGATGCCCTTCTCCAACCCCTCTCGGTCTCTGTCAAAACTGCCAGCTCCTCCCCTCCTGTCTGTCTGTCTGTCCTTACATCAGACTCCCCTCTTTGGCGCTTTGCTTTCTCACTCTCTTTTCTCACGCTCGTCTTTCTCAACCCTCCCTCCCTCTCTCCCTCCTCCTCGTCTATCTGTCTCCCCTCCTTATCACTCCTACACCAGCCTCCTCTCCCCCACTCATTCATCTTCAGTATCTGCTTGTATAGGGGCTGTTGATGTCAGCTCTTCTCTCTCTGCTCCCTAAATTGCAGGTGAAATTAGTCATCCGAGGCTAATCAAGGATCAAGGGATTTTACATGGCTTTACCCATTCCTGCCTGTCGCCACCAATCCTACAGAGTTTAGTCTATAATTCTGCAGTTCACCATTTGCATGCATAATCAATACATGAACCTGTAATGTAGGCTACCTTGTGTTGCATCTAACAAGACTGTAATTGTGCTACCCTAATTGTGTTAATTGAATGGAGCCCCATGTATTCTGGTGACTGTCCATATGGATCCAGACCCATTGTGGGGATAAATGAAGAACCTTTGAAATGACAATAGGAGAGAGGATATGTGCCAGCGATGTGCTCAGCCTCATGGAAAGCAAGACAGGCGAGCAGAGAGTGAGGGGATCATTGATTCACTGTGGTGTTCGTTTTCCCCAGTCAGATGACATTACCTATACAGGAATGGCTGGCTTGTGGCACTGCAGACGACACACACAGCAGACGACACACACAGCAGACGACACACACAGCAGACGACACACACAGCAGACGACACACACAGCAGACGACACACACAGCAGACGACACACACAGCAGACGACACACACAGCAGACGACACACACTGCAGACGACACACACTGCAGACGACACACACTGCAGAAGACACACACTGCAGACGACACACACTGCAGACGACACACACTGCAGACGACACACACTGCAGACGACACACACTGCAGACGACACACACTGCAGACGACACACACTGCAGACGACACACACAGCAGACGACACACACAGCAGACGACACACACAGCAGACGACACACACAGCAGACGACACACACAGCAGACGACACACACAGCAGACGACACACACAGCAGAAGACACACACAGCAGACGACACACACAGCAGACGAGGCGTATCTAACTACTCACTAGAAACAATAACAGGCCAACTTAGATTCAGTGTGTCACTGGCATACCAATATCATTCTGAAAAACATGCCCGGTCTTTAATATGAATGCAAATGTAGCGTAGGGATGACATAGGGATGATTTGATAGCCTAAATCCTGCTCAGACAATCTCCCTGGTTAGTCTGCAATCCAGTCAACCACACCTAATCTTTAGAGTGATTAATTTAATTACTTGGTGAATTTAGAAAATCCTGTAATTAGAAATTGGCAATGTGGGTTATTCATCAAGATGCAGCCTGGACTGTGGCTAAACTCTCTTCCCCATAGTGCTGTTTCCTCATCTCTGCTCCTTTGATGGCTTGTGGGTCTTGACATCCATAATGTATACGATGGGTCTGTTCTCTAATTTATTCCTGCTGAAATAAATCCTGCATGATGTGGCTTTCCATGTTTCTCTTCATTTGTCTGAGGCAGGAAAGAATTGTCTCAGTAAACAAAGAGAGATGGGGGGGGGGGGTAGCTTGGTCTTGGTTATTCAGGTTTGATTATTAGATTGTTATTTAAATTAGGCAAAAAACATGGCTCTATATATCGTCAGGAAAAACATCAGAATAAAGGTATTTAAATAACCAAAGGAAATATTTGGGTCACGAAACAGAAAAGGGACGACAAACAGAAGAGAGAGAGAGAGAGAGAGAGAGAGAAAGAGAGAGAGATGCTCAATTCGGAGAGGGTGGGGATAAGAGATCATTCTGAGAGGGTGGGGACAAGAGATCATTCTGAGAGGGTGGGGACAAGGGATCATTCTGAGAGGGTGGGGACAAGAGATCATTCTGAGAGGGTGGGGACAAGAGATCATACTGAGAGGGTGGGGACAAGAGATCATACTGAGAGGGTGGGGACAAGAGATCATACTGAGAGGGTGGGGACAAGAGATCATACTGAGAGGGTGGGGACAAGAGATCATTCTGAGAGGGTGGGGACAAGAGATCATTCTGAGAGGGTGGGGACAAGAGATCATTCTGAGAGGGTGGGGACAAGGGATCATTCTGAGAGGGTGGGGACAAGAAATCATTCTGAGAGGGTGGGGACAAGAGATCATACTGAGAGGGTGGGGACAAGAGATCATACTGAAAGGGTGGGGACAAGAGATCATACTGAGAGGGTGGGGACAAGAGATCATACTGAGAGGGTGGGGACATATGCTGTCATGGGTGCACAGAAGCTCCCCCTCGCTCTCTCTAGTCTACACTGGTTTAGAGGGGTTGGTGAATCTGGGAAAATTAAGCAGCTTGTGGCCAAGAGCAGAGCACATACACAGGTTTTAAGAGGTTAAGATTACAGGAGGGAGATTTGTTTGATCAATTATCTTCTTATGTTGGACAAATGTCTATGTTGATTGTGGGCTATTATGGCACAGTCTGTTGGACAAATTAGGTTTGTGTAATATGCCCACGTGTGACTGAGCAATAATATACTTTTAGATAACCATTCCAAACCAATGCACAATGAACGATTTCACAACAGAGAGTGGTATATCCAGGAAGTAAGCGTGGTGATGTAACCATATATGAAATATAAACCTGCTAGGTAGGTCACAACACGCCAAATGGCTAAATGTATGATATGTATATTTAAATGATCCGGCAACAACATGAAATACCCGTAGTGCTGTTTCTGATTTTACTGTAAGTCACAGTCAAAGTCTCTTAAATTGTCATTTGAACTGTGATGTGTACTGGTTACCCAGGTTTCACTCCTGTGTGTACTGACCAAACAGGTCCCAGGAGTACAGATGGATACCCAGGAAATCTGGGACGGTAATGACAGAGGGCCAGTGGATCAATAGAGACATTACACACTGCAGCTAGCTGACAACAGCACTGTCTCACTCTGATGGCCTCTCAGCACACACACTACCGAAACAACCGAGGGCTTTCTGGGATCATGTTTCAATATGGTCCCCCCAGGACGACACTGGCCCTGTGAGACACAGGGGGACAAGATTGATCACTGAGGCCAGGTTCTAATCCCTTGTTTTGGTATGCCTGCGCCCATGTCCTGGTAACCTCCCTGGTAACCTCCCTGGTAACCTAATGTAGCAGGCATAAAATAAATGCCTGAAACTACCCCCCCCCCCCCCCCCCCCCCCCATGAAAAATACTACAGTTTACTATAGAATACTACAGTTTACTATAGAATACTACAGTACTGGGTGACGTAAGAAGACGTGTTTGAGAAACGTTCCCAATTAAACTATTATTTTAAAGTCACCCGAATACCGAAAATGTCTTCCGCGGCCAGCACTGCTGCAGAGTCTGAGGCCTTGTCTATGACCACGCCTGTAGTTGAGCTAGCTAAACAGAGAAGTAGCCTAAAAGAGGATATGGCTTCTCTCATCAGAGCCACCAGACTTGTTAACGTGTTGCTGTGCTGTTTGTTGCTAACGTTTCTTTGCTACCTGCCAACTTTACGTTTTTTACTTTTTTATTACCGTTTTATATTTTTTCTTTTTCCCCCTCGCTCAACTTTTTTCATTCAACTTATTCACTACGGACACTTTATCTGGACATGGTTATACACAACCTCCACCAGCCAAAGCTAAGATGTAACATTAACATGATGCCTTCTAATTGCAGTTGCTGTACTCATAATATACAGGAGAATGATCGCCTTATGGAGAGGAAATCTGTGCTACAAGCCCAGCTTCAGACACAATCGTTAGGCAAGGGTAATTTCAGTGTAGGAAAGGATGAAACAGCGTCTGTGCCACCAATAAGTACAGATAGTAGTATAAATCCCCTCGCACAGTCCCTGCAGCCGGACAATCTTCTCATGGCTTCTGGAAGGAAATGCTGTAGGAATACTCAACCGGTGTCACTCATTCAGACGACAGAAACTTTCAACCGGTTCTCCCTGTCACGTTCTGACCTTAGTTCCTTTGTTTTGTCTTTTGTGTTAGTATGGTCAGGGCGTAAGTTGGGTGGGTTGTCTATGTTAGTTTTTCTATGATTTTCTCTTTCTGTGTTATGCCTGATATGGTTCTCAATCAGAGGCAGCTGTCAATCGTCCCTGATTGATAACCATATTTAGGTAGCCTGTTTTCCTTTGTGTTTTGTGGGTGGTTATTTTCAGTCTTTGTGTGTCTGCACCAGATAGAACTGTTTCAGTTGTCACTTTGTTGTTTAGTATTTATGAAGTGTTCAGTTTCTTATTAAAAAGATGAACACTAACCACGCTGCGCTTTGGTCCTCTGCTTCTTCCCACGACAGCCGTTACACTCCCCATTAAGCAACGAGTCAGAGCCCGCGTCCTCTCTGGTCTCTCCCCTTCCCGTCACGGGGTCTGAGATGCAGAAGCCTCCCACCATTAGCTCTGACAAATTGAAAACCCTAGTCATTGGCAACTCCATTACCCGTAGTATTAGACTTAAAACAAATCATCCAGCGATCATACACTGTTTACCAGGGGGCAGGGCTACCGACGTTAAGGCTAATCTGAGGATGGTGCTGGCTAAAGCTAAAACTGGCGTGTGTATAGAGATATCGTTATCCACGACAGCACCAATTACTGTATGTTAGGATGAAACAGTCAGAGGTCATCAAGCGCAACATATCTTCAGCATGTAAATCAGCTAGAAAGATGTGTCGGCATTGAGTAATTGTCTCTGGCCCCCTCCCAGTTAGGGGGAGTGATAAGCTCTACAGCAGTGTCTCAACTCAATCACTGGTTGAAATCTGTTTTCTGCCCCTCCCAAAATATAGAATTTGTAGATAATTGGCCCTCTTTCTGGGACTCACCCACAAACAGGACCTAGCCTTGCCTGCTGAGGAGTGATGGACTCCATCCTAGCTGGAGGGGTGCTCTCATCTTATATATGAAAATAGACAGGGCTCTAACTCCTCTAGATCCAGAATGAGAGAGGGTGCAGGCCAGCCAGCAGGCTGTTAGCCACCCTGCCAGTTTACTGGAGTCTGCCACTAGCATAGTCAGTGTAGTCAGCTCAGCTATCCATATTGAGACCATGTCTGTGCCACGATCTACAGTTGAAGTCGGAAATGTACATACACCTTAGCTAAATACATTTAAACTCAGTTTTTCATAATTCCAGAGATTTAATCCCAGTAAAACTGCCCTGTTTTAGGTCAGTTAGGATTACCACTTTATTTTAAGAATGTGAAATGTCAGAATTATAGTTGAGAAAATTATTTTTTTCAGCTTTTATTTATTTCATCACATTCCCAGTGGGTCAGAAGTTTACATACACTCAATTAGTATTTGGTAGCATTGCCTTTAAATTGTTTAACTTGGGTCAAACGTTTCAGGTAGCCTTCCACAAGCCTCCCACAATAAGTTGGGTGAATTCTGGCCCATTCCTCCTGACAGAGCTGGTGTAACTGAGTCAGGTTTGTAGGCCTCCTTGCTCGCACATGCTTTTTCAGTTCTGCCCACAAATATTCTATGGGATTGAGGTCAGGGCTTTGTGATGGCCACTTCAGTACCTTGACTTTGTTGTCCTTATGCCATTTTGCCACAACTTTGGAAGTATGCTTGGGGTCATTGTCCATTTGGAAGACCCATTTGTGACCAAGCTTATGTCTTGAGATGTTGCTTCAATATATCCACATACTTCTCCTACCTCATGATGCCATCTATTTTGTGATGTGCACCAGGCATTCCTTCAGCAAAGCACCCCCACAAAATGATGCTGCCACCCCTGTGCTTCACGGTTGGGATGGTGTTCTTCAGCTTGCAAGCGTCCCACTTTTCCCTCCAAACATAACGATGGTCATTATGGCCAAACAGTTCTATTTTTGTTTCATCAGACCAGAGGACATTTCTCCAAAACGTACAATATTTGTCCTCATGTACAGTTGCAAACCGTAGTCTGTATTTTTTATGGCGGTTTTGGATCAGTGGCTTCTTTCTTGCTGAGGGCCTTTCAGGTTATGTCGATATAGGACTTGTTTTACTGTGGATATAGATACATTTGTACCTGTTTCCTACAGCATCTTCACAAGGTTCTTTGCTGTTGTTCTGGGATTGATTTGCACTTTTCACTCCAAAGTATGTTCATCTCTAGGAGACAGAATAAGTTTCCTTCCTGAGCAGTATGACGGCTGAGTGGTCTCATGGTGTTTATACTTGCGTACTATTGTTTGTACAGATGAACGTGGTACCTTCAGGCGAAATTGCTCCCAAGAATGAAACAGACTCCAATTGACTCAAATTATGTCAATTAGCCTATCAGAAGCTTCTAAAGCCATGACATCATTTTCTGTTTAAAGGCACAGTCAACTTAGTGTATGTAAACTTCTGACCCACTGGAATTGTGATACAGGGAATTATAAGTGAAATAATCTGTCTGTAAACAATTGTTGGAAAAATGACTTGTGTTATGCACAAAGTAGATGTCCTAACCGACTTGCCAAAACTATAGTTTGTTAACTTCTTGGTGACGGGCAGTATTTTCACGTCCAGATTAAATGCATGCCCAAATTCAACTGCCTGTTACTCATCCCCAGAAGATAAGATGTGCATATTATTAGTAGATTTGGACAGAAAACACTCTGAAGTTTTTAAAACTGTTTGAATCATGTCTGTGAGTATAACATAACTTATTTAGCAGGCGAATCCCCAAGGACAACCCATTCAGATTAGTTTTTTTTTAGGTCACTCTCTCTCTTTGTTTACGGAGGTGCTATCCTCAAATAATAGCATCGTTTGCTTTCGCCGAAAAGCCTTTTTGAAATCTGACATGTTGGCTTGATTCACAACAAGTGTAGCTTTAATTTGATATCTTACATGTGTGATTTCATAAAAGTTTGATTTTTATAGTAATTTATTTGAATTTGGCGCTCTGCATTTTCTCTGGCTTTTGGCCAGTTGGGACGCTAGCGTCCCACATATCCCAAAAAGGTTAAGAAATGTGTGGAGTGGTTGAAAAACGAGTTTTAATGACTCCAACCTAAGTGTACGTAAACTTCCGACTTCAACTGTAGGTTGGGCAAAACTAAACATGACGGTGTTCGCTTTAGCAATCTCACTGGAATAAAGACCTCCTCCATTCCTGTCATTATTGAAAGAGATTGTGATACCTCACATCTCAAAATAGGGCTACTTAATGTTAGATCCCTCACCAAGGCAGTTATAGTCAGTGAACTAATCACTGATCATAATCTTTATGTGATTGGCCTGACTGAAACATGGCTTAAGCCTGATGAATTTACTGTGTTAAAGTAGGCCTCTCCTCCTGGTTACACTAGTGACCATATCCCCTGCGCATCCCGCAAAGGCGGAGGTGTTGCTAACATTTACGATAGAAAATTTCAATTTACGAAAACAAAATGACTGCGTTTTCGTCTTTTGAGCTTCTATTCATGAAATTCATGCAGCCTACTCAATTACTTTTTATAGCTACTGTTTACAGACCTCCTGGGCCATATACAGCGTTCCTCACTGAGTTCCCTGAATTCCTATTGGACCTTGTAGTCATGGCAAATAATATTCACATTTTTGGTGACTTTAATATTCACATGGAAAAGTCCACAGACCCACTCCAAAAGGCTTTCGGAGCCAGTGGGTTTTGTCCAACATGTTTCCGGACATACTCACTGCCACAGTTATACTCTGGACCTAGTTTTGTCCCGTGGAATAAATATTGTGGATCTTAATGTTTTTCCTCATAATCCTGGATATAAATTCTCAGACAACCCAAAGATTACAGACTCCCTCCAACTACCCAAGGACGTCAGAGGACAAAAATTGGTTAACCACCTAACTGAGGAACTCAATTTAACCTTGCATAATGGTCATCTACAAGTCCATGCTAGGTAAAGCTCCGCCTTATCTCTGTTCACTGGTCACGATAGCAACACCCACCCGTAACACGTGCTCCAGCAGGTGTATCTCACTGATCATCCCTAAAGCCAACACCTCATTTGGCCGTTTTTCGTTCCGGTTCTCTGCTGCCTGTGACTGGAACGAATTGCAAAAATCGCTGAAGTTGGAGACTTTTATCTCCCTCACCAACTTCAAACATCTGCTATCTGAGCAGCTAACCGATCGCTGCAGCTGTACATAGTCTATCGGTAAATAGCCCACCCATTCTTACCTACCTCATCCCCATACTGTTTTTATTTATTTACTTTTCTGCTCTTTTGCACACCAATACCTGTACATGACCATCTGATCATTTATCACTCCAGTGTTAATCTGCAAAATTGTAATTATTCACCTACTTCCTCATGCCTTTTGCACACAATGTATATAGACTCTCCTTTTCTTCTACTGTGTTATTGACTTGTTAATTGTTTACTCCATGTGTAACTCTGTGTTGTCTGTTCACACTGCTATGCTTTATCTTGGCCAGGTCGCAGTTGCAAATGAGAACTTGTTCTCAACTAGCCTACCTGGTTAAATAAAGGTGAAATAAAATTTCAAAAAATAAAAATAATACCCTAGACGCAGTCGCACCCCTAAAAACAAAAAAACATTTGTCATAAGAAACTAACTCCCTGGTATACAGAAAATACCCGAGCACTGAAGCAAGCTTCCTGAAAATTGGAACGGAAATGGCGCTACGCCAAACTGGAAGTCTTCCGACAAGCTTGGAAAGACAGTACCGTGCAGTATCGAAGAGCCCTCACTGCTGCTCCACCAAACTGGAAGTCTTCCGACTAGGTTGGAAAGACAGTACCGTGCAGTATTGAAGAGCCCTCACTGCTGCTCAATCATCCGATATTTCCAACTTAATTGAGGAGAATAAGAACAATCCCAAAAATGTTTTGATACTGTCGCAAAGCTAACTAAAAAGCAGCATTCCCCAAGAGAGGATGGCTTTCATTTCAGCAGTGATAAATTCATGATCTACATTGACAAAATGATGATCATTAGAAAGCAACTTACGGACTCCTCTTTAAATCTGCGTATTTCTCCAATGCTCAGTTGTCCTGAGTCTGCACAACACTGCCAGGACCTAGGATCAAGGGAGACACTCAAGTTTTTTAATACTATATCTTTTGACACATTGATGAAAATAGTCTTGGCCTCTAAACCTTCAAGCTGCATAATGGACTCTATTCCAACTAAACTACTGAAAGAGTTGCTTCCTGTGCTTGGCCCTCCTATGTTCCTGTGCTTGGCCCTCCACCAGATGTGTACAAAACTCACTAAAAGTGGCAGTAATAAAGCCTCTCTTGAAAAAGCCAAACCTTGACCCAGAAAATATCAAAACTATCGCCTATATCTAATCTCCCATTCCTCTCAACAACAAAAAAGCTGTTGCGCAGCAACTCACTGCCTTCCTGAAGACAAACAATGTATACGAAACGCTTCAGTCTGGTTTTAGACCCCATCATAGCACTGAGACTGCACTCGTGAAGGTGGTAAATTACCTTTTAATGGCATTAGACCAAGGCTCTGCATCTGTCCTCGTGCTCCTAGGCCTTATTGCTGCATTTTTTCTGTACAGCACTTTGTGATATCCGCTGACGTAAAAAGGGCTTTATACATAAATTTGATTGATTGATCAGTACTTTGCTGGCACCTCTCCAAACTTCCATTGACGTCTTTCGAGAAACAGTCAACACGAATGGGCCACACTTCATTACACTAGAAGGTTTCTTCGCTGACAAAGCCTGACAATTTCCGAGCTAGAGGCAGCTGTCTCTCATATGAAAACGGCCAACACAGCTCTACTTTCTAAGGTAGATTTGTTGGAGAATTATACAAGAACGGAGAATATCTGTATCGTTGGTGTCACGGAGGGAATTGAGACTGGAGTCAACCTTGTGAAATTTGTCTCCGACATGCTGATATACAGTTGAAGTCAGAAGTTTACATACACTTAGGTTGGAGTCATTAAAACTTGTTTTTCAACCAATCCACAAATGTCTTGTTAACAAACTATAGTTTTGGCAAGTCGGTTAGGACATCTACTTTTTGCTTGACATCTACGTTCTGCAAGTAATTGTTTTATTGATTATTTCACTTATAATTCACTGTATCATAATTCCAGTGGGTCAGAAGTTTACATACACTCAGTTGACTGCCTTTAAACAGCTTGGAAAATTCCAGAAAATTATGTCATGGCTTTAGAAGCTTCTGATAGGCTAATTGACCACATTTGAGTCAATTGGAGGAGTACCTGTGGATGTATTTCAAGGCCTACCTTCAAACTCAGTGCCTCTTCACTTGACATCACGGGAAAATCAAAAGAAATCAGCCAAGACCTCAGAAAAACAATTGTAGACCGCCACAAGTCTGGTTCATCCTTGGGAGCAAATTCCAAAAGCACGTTCATCTGTACAAACAATAGTACGCAAGTATAAACACCATGGGACCACGCAGCCGTCACACCGCTCAGGAAGGAGACGTGTTCTGCCTCCTAGAGATGAACGTACTTTGGTGCAAAAAGTGCAAATCAATCCCAGAACAGCAAAGAACCTTGTGAAGATGCTGGAGGAAACAGGTACAGAATTATCTATATCTACAGTACAACGAGTCCTATATCGACATAACCTGAAAAGCCGCTCAGCTAGGAAGAAGCCACTGCTCCAAAACTGCCATAAAAAAAAGCCAGACTACGGTTTGCAACTGTACATGGGGACAAAGATTGTACTTTGGAGAAATGTCCTCTGGTCTGATGAAACAAAAATAGAACTGTTTGGCATTAATGACCATTGTTATGTTTGGATGGAAAAAGGGGGAGGCTTGCAAGCCGAAGAACACCATCCCAACCGTGAAGCACGGAGGTGACAGCATAATGTTGTGGGGGTGCTTTGCTGAAGGAGTGCACCAGGCACTTCACAAAATAGATGGTATCATGAGGAGGACAATTATGTGGATATATTGAAGCAACATCTCAAGACATCAGTGTTAAGCTTGGTGACAAATGGGTCTTCCAAATGGACAATGACCCCAAGCATACTTCCAAAGTTGTGGCAAAATGGCTTAAGGACAACAAAGTCAAGGTATTGGAGGGGCCATCACAAAGCCCTGACCTCAATCCCATAGAAAATTTGTGGACAGAACTGAAAAAGCGTGTGCGAGCAAGGAGGCCTACAAACTTGACTCAGTTACACCAGCTCTGTCAGGAGAAATGGGCCAAAATTCATCCAACTTATTGTGGGAAGCTTGTGGAAGGCTACCCGAAACATTTTACCCGAGTTAAACTATTTAACGGCAATGCTACTAAATACTAATTGAATGTATGTAAACTTCTGACCCACTGGGAATGTGATGAAATAAATAAAAGCTGAAATAAATCATTCTCTCAACTATTATTCTGACATTTCACATTCTTAAAATAAAGTGGTGATCCTAACTGACCTAATACAGGGAATTTTTACTAAGATTAAATATCAGGTATTGTGAAAAACTGAGTTTAAATGTATTTGGCTAAGGTGTATGTAAACTTCGTACGTCAACTTTATCTACCCCAGTCAAGTTTATAAAGGTATTTCCAAATCTGCCAGTTTATTCGCACTCAAAACCCAACCTTTCCAATTCTATCACCCGGATCGGGTTTGGATGACCTTTTGAAAACACCTTTTCAACTAAATTGACTCACGCCATATTCTTTAGATAAGCAGGTCCCTTGATAACCTGTCACTTAATAAAATCACTTGGAAAAGGAACTTGGTGGAGAGATCTCTGATGAAGTCTGGAATTGTGTAAATGGAAGCTCCTCTTGTGCCCTGCTCAGCCTTAAACAGTTTAAGGTACTTCACCGTATCCATTTCAGTAGGGCCAGACTGTTCAAATTATACCCAAATATTGATGGTACATGTGACAGGTGTAAAAGCTCCTTGGCGGACTTGACTCACCATATCCAGGTCGAGGGGGAACAAAAAGGGGAAAAAATGTACGATATGTTTACACTGTGAATAAAAAAAAATATATATATATATATATACATTTATTTTTAAAATACTACAGTACCTATTATAGAGTTCTGTAGTAAACTGAAGTCTACTGTAGAATACTATGCTACACACTGTAGTATACCTTGATCATGTGTAGTACTTACTATACACACTGTAGTATTTACAGTACAGTCTGCAAAAACTTTACAGTGAATACTATAGTATTTAAGAAGTAAGATGGCGCTGACATAGATGGTCGCCTCACTTCAGGTCCTTAGGAAACTATGCAGTTATTTGTTATTTTATGTATTATTTCCTACATTGTTATCCCAGAAAATCTCAAGTGTTATTACATACCGCCGGGAAGAACTATTCGCGCAAAAGTGAACGCTCGAACCACCGCTTTTAATCATGGCAAGGCGACTGGAAACATGACCAAATACAAACAGTGCAGCTATTCCCTCTACAAGGCAATCAAACAAGCAAAGCATCAGCATAGAGACAAAGTAGAGTCGCAATTCAGTGGTTCAAACACGAGACGTATGTGGCAGGGTCTACAGTCAATCATGGATTACAAAAAGAAAACCAGCCATGTCGCGGACATCGACGTCTTGCTCCCAGACAAATTAAACAACTTCTTTGCTCGCTTTGAGGACAATACAGTGCCACCGATGCGAACCGCTACCAAAGACTGTGGGCTCTCCTTCTCCGTGGCCAACGTGAGTAAAACATTTAAAAGTGTTAACCCTCGCAAGGCTGCCGGCCCAGACGGCATCCCTAGCCTCGTCCTTAGAGCATGCGCAGACCAGCTGGCTGGTGTGTTTACTGACATATTCAATCAATCCCTATCCCAGTCTGTTGTCCCCACATGCTTCAAGATGAACACCATTGTTCCTGTTTCCAAGAACGCTAAGGTAACTGAACTAAATGACTATCGCCCTGTTGCACTCACTTCTGTCATCATGAAGTGCTTTGAGAGACTAGTCAAGGACCATATCACCTCCACCCCACCTGATACCCTAGACCTACTCCAATTTGCTTACAGCCCCAATAGGTCCACTGACGATGCAATCTCAACCACACTGCACACTGCCCTATCCCATCTGGACAAGAGGAATACCTATGTAAGAATGCTGTTCATTGACTACAGCTCAGCATTTAATACCATAGTACCCTCCAAACTTGTCACTAAGCTCGAAACCCTGGGTCTCGACCCCGCCCTATGCAACTGGGTCCTGGACTTTCTGACGGGCCGCACCCAGGTGGTGAAGGTAGGAAACAACATCTCCACCCCACTGATCCTCAACACTGGGGCCCCACAAGAGTGCGTTCCCAGCCCTCTCCTGTACTCTCTGTTCACCCATGACTGCGTGACCATGCAACCTCCAACTCAATCATCAAGTTTGCAGACGACACTACAATGGTAGGCTTGATTACCAACAATGAAGAGACGGCCTACAGGGAGGAAGTGAGGGCCCTCAGAGTGTGGTGTCAGGAATATAACCTCTCACTCAACATCAACAAAACATAGGAGATGATGGTGGACTTCAGGAAACAGCAGACGAAACACCCCCCCCCCCCCCACATCGCCGGGACAGTTGTGGAGAAGGAAGGTAGAAAGTTTTAAGTTCCTCGGCGTACAAAAGTGGCCAAAAGTTTTGAGAATTACACAAATATTAATTTCCAAAGTTTGCTGCTTCAGTGTCTTTAGATATTTTTGTCAGATGTTACTATGGAATACTGAAGTATAATTACAAGCATTTCATAAGTGTCAAAGGCTTTTATTGACAATTACATGAAGTTGATGCAAAGAGTCAATATTTGCAGTGTTGACCCTTCTTTTTCAAGACCTCTGCAATCCGCCCTGGCATGCTGTCAATTAACTTCTGGGCCACTGATGGCTGCCCATTCTTGCATAATCAATGCTTGGAGTTTGTCCGAATTTGTTGGTTTTTGTTTGTCCACCCGCCTCTTGAGGATTGACCACAAGTTCTCAATGGGATTAAGGTCTGGGAAGTTTCCTGGCCATGGACCCAAAATATCTATGTTTTGTTCCCCGAGCCACTTAGTTATCACTTTTGCCTTATGGCAAGGTGCTCCATCATGCTGGAAAAGGCATTGTTCGTCACCAAACTGTTCTTGGATGGTTGGGAGAAGTTGCTCTCAGAGGATGTGTTGGTACCATTCTTTATTCGTGGCTGTGTTCTAAGGCAGAATTGTGAGTGAGCCCACTCCGTTGGTTGAGAAGCAACCCCACACATGAATGCTCTCAGGATGCTTTACTGTTGGCATGACACAGGACACAGGACGCTCACCTAGTTTTCTCCGGACAAGTTTTTTTCCGGATGCCCCAAACGTTCGGAAAGGGGATTCATCTGAGAAAATGACTTTAACCCAGTCCTCAGCAGTCCAATCCCTGTACCTTTTGCAGAATATCAGTCTGTCCCTGATGTTTTTACTGGAGAGAAGTGGCTTCTTTGCTGCCCTTCTTGACACCAGGCCATCCTCCAAAAGTCTTTGCTTCACTGTGCATGCAGATGCACTCACACCTGATGCCATTCCTGAGCAAGCTCTGTACTGGTGGTGCCCCAATCTCGCAGCTGAATCAACTTTAGGAGACGGTCCTGGCTCTTGCTGGAATTTCTTGGGCACTCTGAAGCCTTCTTCACAACAATTGAACCGCTCTCCTTGAAGTTCTTGATGATCCGATAAATGGTTGATTTAGGTGCAATCTTACTGGTAGCAATATCCTTGCCTGTGAAGCTCTTTTTGTAGAAAGCAATGATGACGGCACGTGTTTCCTTGCAGGGAACCATGGTTGACAGAGGAAGAACAATGATTACAAGCACCGCCCTCCAGTCTGTTTTTTTAACTCAATCAGAATGACAGAGTGATCTCCAGCCTTGTCCTCGTCAACACTCACACCTGTGTTAACGAGAAAATCACTGACATGATGTCAGCTGGTCCTTTTATGGCAGGGCTGAAATGCAGTGGAAATGTTTTTGGGGGGATTCAGTTCATTTGCATGGCAAATAGGGACTTTGCAATTAATTGCAATTCATCTGATCACTCTTCATAACATTCTGGAGTATATGCAAATTGCCATCATACAAACTGAGGCAGCAGACTTTGTGAAAATTACTATTTGTGTCATTCTCAAAACTTTTGGCCACGACTGTACACATCACGGACAAACTGAAATGGTCCACCCACACAGCCAGCCTGGTGAAGAAGGTGCAACAGGGCCTCTTCAACCTCAGGAGGCTTAAGAAATTTGTCTTGTCACCTAAAACCCTCACAAACTTTTACAGATGGACAATCGAGAATTTCCTGTTGGGTTGTATCACCACCTGGTACGGCAACTGCACCACCCTTAACCGCAAGGATCTCAAGAGGGCAGTGCGGTCTGCACAACGCATCACCAGGGGCAAACTACCTGCCCTCCAGGACACCTACACCACCCGATATCACAGGAAGGCCAAAAAGATCATCAAGGACAACAACCACCCGAGCCACTGCTTGTTCACCCCGCTATCATCCAGAAGGCGAGGTCAGTACAGGTGCATCAAAGCTGGGACCGAGAGACTGAAAAACAGCTTCAATCTCAAGGTCATCAGACTGTTAAAGAGCCATCACGAACATAAAGAGGCAACGACCCTGAGCACACAGCCAAGACAACGCAGGAGTGGCTTTGTGACAAGTCTCTGAATGTACTTGAGTGGTCCAGCCAGAGCCCGGACTTGAACATCTCTGAAGAGACCTGAAAATAGCTGTGCAGCAACCCTCCCCATCTAACCTGACAGAGCTTGAGAGGATCTGCAGAGAAGAATGGGAGAAACTCTCCAGATAAAGGTGTGTCACGTTTGTAGTGTCATACCCAATAAGGCTGTAATCGCTGCCAAAGATGTTTCAACAAAGTTCTGAGTAAAGGGTCTGAATACTTAGGTAAATGTAAAATTGTAGTTTTTTATAAATTTGCAAAAAAATCTAAAAACCTATATTTGCTTTGTCATTATGGGTAGATTGGTGTGGAAAAAATAAAAATTAATAAATTTTAGAATAAGGCAGTAACGTAACGAAATGTGGAACAAGTCAAGGGGTCTGAATACTTTCTGCATGCTCTGCATGTGTATCACACTTCCCATCGGGAGAGAGAGACCCATTTTGGCTGGTGTTGTAGTAAAATGGTTTTCCTATCACAAACACAATTCTGTAGGCACACAGTGTGAAAAAAAGCCTAGTCAAATTATCTTCTGAGCAAATCGATTGTGAGATTGTGTTTTTTCTGTCCCCACCCGTTTCCCCTCTCAAATTCAAATGTTAATTGGCTGCAATGATGAATTATGTCATTAATCTGAATATTTAACGCACTGTGACTTTTGAGCGTCACAGACAAAGATCTTTATGTTGGATTGTTCTCATCACTAAATGGAAACAATGATATCAAGGCAAACATTAGAATGATTTCCAACCTCACAGTTAGTCCATGCAAATGGGTCCAGCATACCGTAATATTCTGACAGAGTGTACAGTATGGCCTCTATACAGAGAGAGCAGAGAATATCACCTGCCTTATTTTCATGAACCTTCCTTCCAGCATAAAACACATATCTCTGTCATAGGTAAGGAAGTCCTATCATATTCCTGTCAAATAGACTTTCTTCCCTGCAGAATAAAAATATTCCGGTTTCTATCGGGTAAAACATTACATTTGCACCATGGCTCTGTGGTGGAGAACAGTTTGTGCATCAGAACATAGGAGACATTTACAGCAGAGGTGATAAAACAACCCATTAGATAACGTGGGCACATTCTATGGCCTGGATTAAAGAGGACCTTTTATTAATGCAGTAAGTACAAAAAGCCTTGGGAATAACCCAGATCTGTGGTGCAAAGAAAGTAACAGGGATATGTGTCATCACAGGGGTAACAGAGATAGGTGTAATCACAGGGGTAACAGAGATAGGTGTAATCATAGGGGTAACAGAGATAGGTGGATTCACAGGGGTAACAGAGATAGGTGGATTCACAGGGGTAACAGAGATAGGTGTAATCACAGGGGTAACAGAGATAGGTGTAATCACAGGGGTAACAGAGATAGGTGGATTCACAGGGGTAACAGAGATAGGTGTAATCACAGGGGTAACAGAGATAGGTGTAATCATAGGGGTAACAGAGATAGGTGTAATCACAGGGGTAACAGAGATAGGTGGCATCACAGGGGTAACAGAGATAGGTGTAATCATAGGGGTAACAGAGATAGGTGGATTCACAGGGGTAACAGAGATAGGTGTAATCACAGGGGTAACAGAGATAGGTGTAATCATAGGGGTAACAGAGATAGGTGTAATCACAGGGGTAACAGAGATAGGTGGCATCACAGGGGTAACAGAGATAGGTGGCATCACAGGGGTAACAGAGATAGGTGTAATCACAGGGGTAACAGAGATAGGTGGCATCACAGGGGTAACAGAGATAGGTGTAATCACAGGGGTAACAGAGATAGGTGGCATCACAGGGGTAACAGAGATAGGTGGCATCACAGGGGTAACAGAGATAGGTGTAATCACAGGGGTAACAGAGATAGGTGGCATCACAGGGGTAACAGAGATAGGTGTAATCACAGGGGTAACAGAGATAGGTGGCATCACAGGGGTAACAGAGATAGGTGGCATCACAGGGGTAACAGAGATAGGTGGCATCACAGGGGTAACAGAGATAGGTGGCATCACAGGGGTAACAGTAGGAGTAGAAGTTGGTTATTCCACTGTTACTGTTAAGTCGGTGTCCATTAATTGTGACTACATCTTGACATTTTAACTGAATAAATTCAAAATAGCTTTCAGAGGTGAGCTATAGCAGCTATAGCAGAGACAGAGACAGAAAGAGAGAGAGAGCTGTACAATGGATGGACCAATGAATCCCCCACTGATCTACATCCCCAATTCACCAGGAGGAATTGTAAGCCTGTCAAATCATCTCTCTCACTCACTCTCTCTTTCCACCGCCCACCCCGCAAGCAAGCACGTATGCAGAGAGAGAGAGGAGAGTGTGAGAGAGAGAGACAGAGAGAGAGCGAGAGAGAAGGAGAGAGCGAGAGAGAAGGAGAGAGAGAGTGTGAGAGAGAGAGTGAGAGAGAAGGGGAGAGAGAGAGAGAGAGGAGACAGAGAGAGACAGAGACAGAGAGAGGAGAGAGAGAGAGAGAGAGAGGAGACAGAGAGAGACAGAGAGAGAGAGAGAGACAGAGAGACAGAGACAGAGACAGAGAGAGACAGAGAGAGAGAGAGACAGAGAGAGAGAGAGAGACAGAGAGACAGAGAGAGAGAGAGAGAGAGACAGAGACAGAGAGAGACAGAGAGAGACAGAGAGAGAGAGAGAGAGAGAGACAGAGAGAGAGACAGAGAGAGAGAGAGAGAGAAAGAGAGAGACAGAGAGAGAGAGACAGAGAGAGAGACAGAGAGAGAGAGAGAGAGAGAGAGAGAGAGAGAGAGAGAGAGAGACAGAGAGAGAGACAGAGAGAGAGACAGAGAGAGAGACAGAGAGAGAGACAGAGAGAGAGAGCTCCCTCTGCTGGAACCTGTTTGCTTAACTTCACATTGAAAACCTTGCGTAGATTCATATGATCAACAAAACCCTGTTTACTGAGTGAAACAAACATGCTTTCTTACTACAGTGGAAGAGTATTGTATTTGATCTATCCAAGAATATGGTTTTGAATCTGTCCCAAAGTTCAAACTTGGTGGACAGTTGCTGTATGTGTATTTAGGACACGCTGAGTTAAATGATGACCCCCATGTCTTCACGCTGACTATATCAGACCACCAGTTTGTCTGCTGACAAGGGAGAAAAAAGGGGTTTGAAGAATTTTAACAGTCAACTTAAAAACAGAGAGAAAACCAATTCAATACAGTGGCATCACATTACCTAACATCCATTTACTGAACTTCTGGTTATGATTAGATTCAGATGTTCAATGCAACACATATCTATGCATAGTCACTTTACCCCAACCTACATGTACAAATGACCTCGACTAACCTGTACCCCACACATTGATTCAGTACCGGTACCCCCATAGCCTTGTTATTGTTATGTCATTTTATTTTGTTACTTTAGTTTATTTAGTAAATATTTTCTTAACTCTATTTCTTGACTGCATTGTTGGTTAAGGGCTTGTTAAGCATTTCACTGTTGTATTCGGCGCATGTGACAAGTACAATTTGATTTGATTGTTGTCCATTAAATACATTGCTTTCTGACATGATAAAGGAGGGATAACACTTGACTTGTGTAACACACATTTAATGTAGAAAAAATAATTAACATAACACAAAACATAACAGTGTTGAGCTGTGCTGTAGCTATATAATGTAAAACCTAAAGATTTTATTTACACATATACGGTAAATAGAAGGATATTTTTTTTTTAAACTAGTTGACAACACAACAGATCCTGTGTGAAATTGTGTAATGCTTGTCTCGGGCCAGTGGCTGGAATGTTAGAGTTGTTATAGTGCATAGAGTCCTTTGATTGTGTCCTGACTCATTACGTTCAGTGGCTAGACATTAGACCTATTGACCAGAGGTGTATTCATTAGATGAAGACCATAGCAAAATGTTGCAAAACGTTTTGCAATGGTAACCGTTTGCTCCAAACAAGAAAACATTTCGAGAAAAAAAAAAGAGGTGTTTCTATTGGACTGTCACGCCCTGACCATATAGAGCTGTTTATTCTCTGTTGGTTGGGGCGTGATAGTGACTAGGGTGGGTCATCTAGGTGATTAATGGTTTATGTTGGCCTGGTGTGGTTCCCAATCAGTGGTGTGGTTCCCACCGCATTGTGGGATCTGGTCTACAGATAGTTGTGTGCCAGTAGCTGCATGTGTGCGTGCCAGTAGCTGCATGTGTGCGTGCCAGTAGCTGCATGTGTGCGTGCCAGTAGCTGTATGTGTGCCTGCAAGTAGCTGCATGTGTGCCTGCATGTGTGCATGCATGTGTGCATGCCAGTAGCGTCATGTGTGCATGCCAGTAGCGTTATGTGTGCATGCCAGTAGCGTCATGTGTGCATGCCAGTAGCGTCATGTGTGCATGCCAGTAGCGTCATGTGTGCATGCCAGTAGCGTCATGTGTGCATGCCAGTAGCGTCATGTGTGCATGCCAGTAGAGTCATGCCAGTAGCGTCATGTGTGCATGCCAGTAGCGTCATGTGTGCATGCCAGTAGCGTCATGTGTGCATGCCAGTAGCGTCATGTGTGCATGCCAGTAGCGTCATGTGTGCATGCCAGTAGCGTCATGTGTGCATGCCAGTAGCGTCACGGGTCGGTCGATTAATTAAAATATGCGGATCTCTATGCACGCTGTGCCTTGGGCCGCTCATTATGACAAATGTTACATGGACAAATTCCGGTAGGTCCCTCCATGTTTCCTTACATTTGGTTCCATTTGGGTTCTTAGTGAATACACCCCAGACATAGAAAACATGGTTAAAACAAGATCAGAGGTTAACACAAATTAACAATGTAGTTTCAGAGGTTTGTACATGTTAATGCATTTTTGGGGAATTTTGAATTTACAAACCTCTTCTGCCCCATCCCTACAAACTAACTCAGGATGCAGATGTGCGGTTGAGGAGGGCTCTTCTAGTCCACTCATAAGCCAGGAATAGAGCTCCGTTGGAGGGGAAGTGGGGGTTAGACCAGAATACAAAGCAGGGACACCTGGAACAGAGGCAATACACCAAGCACATCATGCATACATAAAACCCCATACATGTGAAATCTAAAGGGGCTCAAACTAGAAAGCTGTGACAGACAAAGCTATCACAAACTAAATAGCTCATACTGCTAAACCGTATCACATTACATGTGGGGACAATCCTAATCTTCTGTAGATAATGAGTTAATTCATTTCTGTTATCTGGAAAACAAAGCTGCCAACATGAAAGGAAATGACTGGGTGATTAATCTGTCAGAAGTTAACTGATTAACACTACATTTGAGTTTCACAGAATGCACCTAGTTTAGAAGACCTTGGATAAACTGTAGAATCAGATTATTAAAAATAATGTGGAGGAAGATGTTGTCACCTTCTGTCCTTATTATACCGAGCAGTGTTCTGAGAAACCCAGCCTGCTTGCCTGACATGGCGTGAACCTGGATTCTGGATTTGACACTGCCTACCAAAAGCTACTAAAAAATAAAAATGTTATAAAATTAATGGCAGAACTCACCCAAGTCAACATTGGACTGGCCAGGGTTCTGCAGAATTCTCTAAAACAACATTGGAGGTGGCTTATGGTAGAGAAATTAACATTAAATTCTCTGGCAACAGCTCTGGTGGACATTCCTGCAGTCAGCATGACAATTGCACGCTCCCCTAAAACTTGAGACATCTATGGCATTGTGTTGCATGATAAAATTGCACATTTTAGCGTGGCCTTTTTATTGTCGTACATCAGCTGATATCTCAAAGTGCTGTACAGAAACCCAGCCTAAAACCCCAAACAGCAAGCAATGCAGGTGTAGAAGCACGGGGGTAATAGGGTAATATTGTTTTGGAAAAATTCTGTGATCTTTTATTTCAGGATATGAAACATGGGACCAACACTTCACACTTCAGTGTACATTCTGCATAATGTGCTTTCAACTATGACCCTCAGGTTATATGGGTGGTTCACCTAAGGTATATTGCATTCACCAACTACATGTTTTTGCACTGGTTTTGATAAGAAATGGATTCCTCTTGAATAAGAGATGACCTCCTACCCAAATATGTCTACTATTTGTACGGTCCCATAAGGTCACCAGAGAACAGTTGCAACACTTACATGCATGACACCAGGGAGGTCTCCCCCCGAGCCTCATCTCATGCATGGCCTGCATACAACCCTTCACCAGCTCTCTGAGACACAACACCAGTGAGGAGAAGACCAATGCCAGTGAGCCAGACAGGGTATACAGCAGGCTACTGTGACAGAGGTTAAAGATAATTAGAGAGAGAATCACAGGAGGGAAAAGGGAAACATCAGCAATAGACAATAACATACGAAGATGAAGACTTATTTGTAAGACAAAAACACAGTGAAGGGGAGAGGGATGAGACGAGAATGCAAAGACAAAGATCCTGTGTTGCCAACCTGAGGTCAGACACGTTCTCCAGCCCAAAGTCTCTCCTGGTGAGCTGCTGGCAGGCCCCGTATCAGACAAAGAGCACAGCATTCCAGCCACTTTGGCCAGGTCAGGCACAGAGCCCATTGTGGCAGTAAGTCTTCAGGAAACAGTCCAGGAAACCACTGTACAGGCTGGTATGGGGGGTGATAAGTGGCAGAATTAAGCCTGGGCAAACATACATGTTTGGCTGTCGCCTACCATTGAACATCAAACTGACATGACACCAATGCCTTACTAATGTCTGCATGACACCTGCGTGTTAATGAAAGTCATAAGGTGCATAGTTTATGTATGGAACATTCCGCTGAATCGGTACCATTTGCATGTTGTAACTTTTCAAAATTAAACTTCTTTCCTTATCTTTTTTCAGCACTATCTAATAACACACGTTTAACTATTCAAAATGTGTAATGGTCAATCTCAGACAATTCTATTTTTTTTTTTTTTACAAGGTTTCTAGAATGGAAGATGGTTGCATTTTTCCTCTGTCCTGTTACCAAAACTCTTTAAATATGTTTAAATATCAATGTTTACTGTTTAGATGTTTAAAACGGTTTAAATATCAATTAAAAGTCATGCCAACTAGTTTTGTTTTTCCCTCAAAGTGGGTATTTTAAAGAAAATTGGTTTGCATGTTCAAAATAAATATCTGTAGCTAAAAAGTCAACTTACGCAGGCAAAATGTGTGTTTTTTATTTGTGTGGTTTTTTTATTACTAAAAAAACAATGAAGCAACAGGAATGAACATTGGGTCACAGGAAGGAGCGCTGAGTAACAGGAAGGAGCGCTGAGTAACAGGAAGGAGCGCTGAGTAACAGGAAGGAGCGCTGAGTAACAGGAAGGAGTGCTGAGTAACAGGAATGAGTGCTTGTGTGTGAGGGAGAATAACTGGATGTCACAGAACTTCCTTCAATTAAACAAAGATAAAACAGAGGTCATTATATTTGGCAAAAAATATCTTAGTCTAAATAGCAACATAAAAGCTGTAACAATTGTGTGTGCATGAGTGTGTGTGTATGTATGTGAGCGTGCGCTTGTGTGTGCGGGGTGCAGCATGTGTGTCAGGCTCCTGCCTCGGCACAGTATGGGTTCTCCATATTCCTCTCAAAAGGCAAGAAAGACAACAAATACAAAAAGCTGAGCATATTAAGCAAATCCTCAGAGCTCTACATTGACTACCAGTATCAAATATTAACTTATAGTATTTTATGCATATTAAACATTCACTTGCAAACACGACATACAATTGTATTTCATATAGAATTTCAATAAAATAATGAACAAAAACTTGCCTTTTCTAAGAAACAGTCTCTGGTTTGGCCCAGACTTTGTTGTCAATTTACATGTAACAATTTACATGATGCTCTGAAGTGAACCGTCTGTATTTCTGTGGCGTACTTAGAGGTCATTTTCTGAAAAGTCAACATGAATAAAGCATTCATGTGCTTTGAAGCCTTGTTTCAGTGCCCTGTTGTGGGTAAACGGATTCTTGATGTTGTAAGTGTGCATCTTAAACTTGCGCAGCATCAGATTTAGTTGTTCCAGCAGTTGCTCTTGGGTGGTCTGGAACTCTTTTTTTGATGGTGACTTTGGATGTACCGCCATTAGGGTCATTCTTGTGCTCCTTATCCACAGTTGCCCACGGGACATAAGTCACTTCATTCTTATCATTGTATTGGCCAGAGACGGGACGAGAGGTCCTTGCACACCGCATAGTCTCCATACATGCACTTCATGCACTCCGTTTTGCATGTGACGGATTTTAGAAGTTCATCAGGATTGAAAGTGTTGATGATCTTCAGGTGGTGCAGTTTCTGAGATTTTCATGCTGTTTGCACATGCAAGTCTCCTGGTCACTTAGAGTTGGGTGAACAACCCAAAAGGGGCTCAGTGAGCAGAAGATGAGAAACCCATCATGTTCTGCCAAAATCTTCACATGTAGATTTTTCATTGTGTCCAACAGGAACATCTTCTGATTTTTGATTTTCTTCTGGGTGAGGCGTCTGCCTCTTCCCAGTCGTTAATCAACTGACATCATCCATGGTGTAAAAATCTCGGACTTTGTTTTTGAAGCCATCTACCACCCTACTGTTTCTCTTCCTTTGGTATTTTAAGTTAAGTTCGGCATTCTTCGCATTCATCAGCCACCTTTTCTTTGACAACCCAAATGAACTTTGGGAGCGACGTTGCAGCCTATATTTTTTGGGTTTTCCTGTCACTATCTTTGAGATGAGTTGCCTTTCCCTTGATCCCCATGAGTTGCTGTGCCTCTGTCGGATGTTCTCCACTAAGGTGTCATGGAAGAGAAGGGTCTTTTGCATTGTAGCGCGTGGTAGCGGTCTCATTTGTTTGTCAACTTTTGTATGTGGAGATGGATAATTCTGTTTCATACGCAGAATGCTTTCCTTATACCTCTCCTTTTTTCGGGTTTGTGTCTGTAGCTGCTTTTGTATCTCTTCAGTTTGTTTCTGGAGCTTCTCTGATGTATTTCACCTTTAACGCCCTTCGTCTGCCTAAAACACACAAGTACATCACAATTACAATAGTTGTTCAATTAATAAGTGGCTACAGTAAAATGTTATCTATATGCCCTATTAACTGGCCATCATTCATTTTACACATAATCCATTTAACACACTGGCACTAACTCTCATCCTGACCTTAAACTGCTTGGCTCTGGATTAACAGTTATGTCTGGTGAAAGATGGGGTTATCTGGAGGTGTGGTGACGTGCTTTAGGGCTTCTTTCCTGGACTTGATCCTATAGTAAGTCTCCCTCCACTCTTTGTGATGTCTGCGCTTTTCCCTCTTACTAAATGTTAGTGTTTTCTTCCTGCCTGATGTTATGTCCTCCCTGTATTTCTGCTGTTCCTTTTTTAAGTATCTGTCTCTCCTTTCTGGGTCGGCATCGCGTCGAGCACAATACCGCCGCTGCTTCTCTGCAGCACTTAATCGATTGGCTCCCTGTAAGTAATGTGTTCACATTTTAAAACTGAAAACACCATCCCTAATTCAAACTGTGAAACTTAAAATCAAGAGAATAGTATTATAATGAATGTGTATGTATATACCAGATACACATTTAAAATGGCTATTTTATTCAATCTTCTCACTCCTGTTACTCTTATTCAGTCCTGTTACCCTTCATATGAGTAACAGGACTGAAAGTAACAGGACTGAGTTTTTAGCATAGCATTAGCAAATACATGAAATGTAGCCACATGGCATCAATGTTAATAGCATGAGAACACTTAGCACCTTCAAGTGGTTTCCCAAAACTATCTTTTAAAAAAAAAAATAGGACTGTACATTGAGATTGACATTCTCAGTCATACTTACAATATGATAAAAAGAGTGAGAGAACTTACTTTTGGTCTTCCCATGGCATCAGGAGACTCAAATGATGCTACTTCCTGTTGATCATGTGACTTGTGGAATGTCCCAAAGTTTAGAGGGGGGAATGTGTCAGGGTAACAGGACTGAGTGAAAACATGACTAAAATGTGTATTTTAACTAACATATGACTTTCCTCTGAGAAAATGTTTTATATCTAAATTGGAAAAAGAGTCACCCAATAATTAAAAAAAAAATATTTGATTGTTTCTAATCATTATATTTAATGGTGAAGTGTAGTGGGGACAGGCTAAAATCCTATTTTTTCAGTGTTCTGGGTAGTTTTTATTAAGGTTGTACATTATGGATCTTCAAATTGCAATTAGGACCATGTGCATGACACTTTGCTTGATAATATAATATATTATACAGATACTTTACATGCATATTTATGCATGTAATGTAATGGGGACGGAAAAGGCACCGATTCGGCGGAATGGCCCTTACATTAATTAAATCAACCATACATTTTAGAAACGTACCGTTTTTCCTGTGCAAGCCGACATTCCGAAGTAGCCACCTTGAGCTACGACTTGTGTATTTCCTGTTATCGCTAATGGCCTAGAAAATATTATGTCCAGAGGGTTCGTGCTATTCGGGATCCTTGGGATGTCCCTACCTCAATCAAGTATAAATGTAAAATAGTTTGTTATCCCTTTTTCTCCCCAATTGGTAGTTACAGTCTTGTCCCATCAATGCAACTCCCGTACGGACTCGGGAGAGGCGAAGGTCGAGAGCCGTGCGTTCTTCGAAATACGACCCTGCCAAGCCACACTGCTTCTTGACACAATGCCCGCTTAACCCGGAAGCCAGCCGCACCAATGTGTCGGAGAAAACACCGTACACCTGGCGACCGTGAATGTACACTAGAAAGCGGTACATTTCCGCGTGTGCCTTAGGCCGCCCATTGTGATTCGCTTGTGGGCGTGGTGGTAGCATATAGCAGCATGTTCGACTGTGCGTCAAGAATTCAGCGTAACAAGTTTGTATGAAGGTCTGGTTATTAAATGGGTACATAGTTCAATAGTAATATCCTTTAAAACGCTCTGGTGACAAACACATGTTGCAGCCGTTTCCAATTGGCCACATGGCTGGCAGAACCTATTAAAGTAAGTAAATAAATAATGTATTATCTAACTAGCTTCAGTGCAGGCTAACTCAAATGAACTGCTAACGTTAGTTGGCTAGCTAGCCAACTTCACATACTGTATAGCTAGCTAAGTGAATGAAATATCACCACATGTATTTATCACTGTAAAAAACAAACTACAAATGCATTTGTAGGTAGCTAGCTAACAACCATGGAGGAGGGTGAAAGGATAGCAGCCCCAACTGTCAGTGAGAGCGCAGGCTATTCTGGATAGGACAGGTACTTTTGTGTAGTTCCTGTCCCTAAAAGTGAGGATGGAGATAATATTAACTTAATATTCAGTGCGGTCTAATTTGACTATAATGAAGTCTGTTTCTTGTGAGGTTTTCTGTCCTCGGATAAAGAGAGCTATGAAAGCCTGTATACATATGAAGAGCAGTGGTTCTCAGTCCTGGGGACTCAGAGGTGCACATGTTGTTTTTGCCTTAGCACTATGCAGCTGATTCAAATGATCAACTCATCAAGCTTCAAGTGGTATTTATGTATTCATTTGTGATGCTATCCTTGATATGATCCTGTTATTGTCACATACTACACATGCACATATGTGTGCCCATGCATCTATCAATCCAATGTTATCATGATTTGTCATCAGGGATATTATACTTTAGTAATCCACAATGACCTGGTGATGTAAAAGTCTAATAATTACATTGTCTTCCATATTCCTACAAATATCTTGTAACTCGAGATTCCTTCAAAACGGTTAACATGTAGGGCACTGCAAGGTTGGGTGACCAGGGCCATCTGGGACTGCCTCCTGGAGGAATTCAGGTGTGTGATGTATGCTGTGTTCTGCATAACTTCATGAGGATGGACACGAGGGGAATCTGGATCTGAGGGGATCTGCAGCTCGCCGCTGTGTGCCAGAGGAGAAGTCTGCAGGATGTTTCAAGGATGGGGTCCAACAACGCAGCAAGAGAGGCAATCCGTGTGCAGGAGGTCTTCACTTCCTACTTCTTCAAAGAGGGAGTTGTTCCCTGGCAACACCATAGACTACACTATGCACAACCAAAGGCTCTTTAAGAGCCATTCACATTGCAATAATAGTATTTTTCCATTTACTTAGCTATGTCAACTGCAGTTATTCAATTCCCAGTTTCTCTCCCTTTGATTTCTACTTCTCAGGTGAGGGTACTGTTTAGGTAAGGATGTGATGTCTGTACAAAAACAAAACAAGCTATTTTAAGTTTTAAATCAATATGGGTATTCAAAACCCTATAACCCACATCTACACACATGTATCAATCTGATTGATGGATTGTGTTGTACCAGGCTCAGGTGTATAACTGTGGCTCCTTCCACCTTCAAAGAATGGGCAAAAGAGCCAACCATGGATCTATAATTATGCTATATTGTTTGTCCTCGTGTGTTCGTTCATGTTTTTCAGCATAAAGTACTCTGCAGCCACTTAGTGTGGTGTGCACACCAGGTGAGGCGACACACACAGATTCCTGTTGAACACTGTCCCTTTAACTACCTTAATTTCTCAATAAGTCTCTCCTTCACTTCATCCCCCTCTCCTCTTCTCCCTAAATCCTCTAGGTTATATCAGCTGTGTCGGTGAACCCCTCCCGCATCTGAACTGGCTACATCGAGGGCACAGCATGATAAGAGGTGAGAGGTCACTTGGTAAGGTCAACAGGAAGTATTATTAAAGAGATGCTTTACATTGAAATATCAGAGTTAATGATCCAAGGTCAGTTTTGCATTTCACCTCCTGATTATTATGACTAACAATGTTAGAATTAAAAAATAAAAACACACGGCATAAACATGCTCTCTACATCTGCAGATGTTTTGATGTGAGAGGATGCCAACCCCCAGTCCCATCATCGCTACCTCACCCACTTTTAAGATGACTAGAGACACTTATGTAATTGTGATGAACTGAGAGAATATTTGGGTTGCACTGTGATTCATTAATCATAGGATCAGGGGAAGGCAGCATATGTTCTTACCTCTTTCCCTTTGTCTTTTACACCTCTCTCGCCACCTTTCTTCCTCTGTTATTATAATGCATATGTAACGGATGTGAAACGGCTAGCTTAGTTAGCGGTGTTCACGCTAAATAGCATTTCAATCGGTGACGTCACTTGCTCTGAGACCTTGAAGTGGTAGTTCCCCTTGCTCTGCAAGGGCCGCGGCTTTTGTGGAGCGATGGGTAACGATGCTTCGTGGGTGTCAGTTGTTGATGTGTGCAGAGTGTCCCTGGTTCGCGCCCAGGTATGGGCGAGGGGACGGTCTAGAGTTATACTGTTACACATAACAGATATGCATTGAAGTACAGATTGAACTTGTATTGATAACACTTGGATAATGAACTGTTTTCAATAAAGTGTTTCAAATCGAAATTAAGTCTCTCATTTGATGAAATACTACACCTATCCTGTGTTTATCAGATCAATGCAGATGAAGGGCATTAGATATGGAGATGAACCGGTTTTAGACTATTTACATGATGCATAGGAAGTGTAGTGTACTGTTTTGTAAATTATACTTATGTATGTATATATGAATTACAAATCAGTCTTTAGTTAAATCTTGTTTCTAGTCTATTAGTTACAATGTGTAATCATTGATGTCCCAGGACCAAGATTGGTAAACACAGTTGTGGTGTATAATTGTAATACATAGATGCAGACACAGACTGGAATGTGATACTCCTGGTATTGGATAATCTCAAGACATTCATACCTGAACTGCACCTTTATTTGCCAAGGTAGAGTACATGATCAGTGAATATATTAAATGTACAGGCTACAATGTGGGGATCTCATGCATGGTAATAACTACATGTATATACACAACTTGCATCCTTTGTAATATTCATGTGTGTAAACATACTGAATTGTAATTGGATGCATTTTACCGCCATCTCATACTGTGCTATGATTGGTTAAGACCACCCAAATAGTTAGGTCATGGTCAGTTTGATCCTGGTTGGTGATACGTGAACATGCCAGTTATAGCTAGCTAATAAAGAGCTACGTTGAGAAATATCCTGTGCTGCATTTTATTATTTTGTACAAAGTGTGCAAAACTAGACATCCTTGGCACAAAGTTATATTACACTGCTCAAAAAAATAAAGGGAACACTAAAATAACACATCCTAGATCTGAATGAAATATTCTTATTCAATACTTTTTTCTTTACATAGTTGAATGTGCTGACAACAAAATCACACAAATGATCAATGTAAATCAAATGTATCAACACATGGAGTTCTGGATTTGGAGTCACACTCAAAATTAAAGTAGAAAACCACACTACAGGCTGATCCAACTTTGATGTAATGTCCTTAAAACAAGTCAAAATGAGGCTCAGTAGTGTGTGTGGCCTCCACGTGCCTGTATGACCTCCCTACAACGCCTGGGAATGCTCCTGACGAGGTGGCGGATGGTCTCCTGAGGGATCTCCTCCCAGACCTGGACTAAAGCATCCGCCAACTCCTGGAGAGTTTGTGGTGCAACGTGGCGTTGGTGGATGGAGCGAGACATGATGTCCCAGATGTGCTTAATTGGATTCAGGTCTGGGGAACGGGCGGGCCAGTCCATAGCATCAATGCCTTCCTCTTGCAGGAACTGCTGACACACTCCAGCCACATGAGGTCTAGCATTGTCTTGCATTAGGAGGAACCCAGGGCCAACCGCACCAGCATATGGTCTCACAAGGGGTCTGAGGATCTCATCTCGGTACCTAATGGCAGTCAGGCTACCTCTGGCGAGCACATGGAGGGCTGTGCGGCCCCCCAAAGAAATGCCACCCCACACCATGACTGACCCACCGCCAAACCGGTCATGCTGGAGGATGTTGCAGGCAGCAGAATGTTCTCCACGGCGTCTCCAGACTCTGTCACTTCTGTCACATGTGCTCAGTGTGAACCTGCTTTCATCTGTGAAGAGCACAGGGCGCCAGTGGCGAATTTGCCAATCTTGGTGTTCTCTGGCAAATGCCAAACGTCCTGCACGGTGTTGGGCTGTAAGCACAACCCCCACCTGTGGACGTTGGGCCCTCAGACCACCCTCGTGGAGTCTGTTTCTGACCGTTTGAGCAGACACATGCACATTTGTGGCCTGCTGGAAGTCATTTTGCAGGGCTCTGGCAGTGCTCCTCCTGCTCCTCCTTGCACAAAGGCGGAGGTAGCGGTCCTGCTGCTGGGTTGTTGCCCTCCTACGGCCTCCTCCAAGTCTCCTGATGTACTGGCCTGTCTCCTGGTAGCGCCTCCATGCTCTGGACACTACGCTGACAGACACAGCAAAGCTTCTTGCCACAGCTCGCATTGATGTGCCATCCTGGATGAGCTGCACTACCTGAGCCACTTGTGTGGGTTGTAGACTCCGTCTCATGCTACCACTAGAGTGAAAGCACCGCCAGCATTCAAAAGTGACCAAAACATCAGCCAGGAAGCGTAGGAACTGAGAAGTGGTCTGTGGTCACCACCTGCATAACCACTCCTTTATTGGGGGTGTCTTACTAATTGCCTATAATTTCCACCTGTTGTCTATTCCATTTGCACAACAGCATGTGAAATGTATTGTCAATCAGTGTTGCTTCCTAAGTGGACAGTTTGATTTCACAGAAGTGTGATTGACTTGGAGTTACATTGTGTTGTTTAAGTGTTCCCTTTTATTTTTTTGAGCAGTGTATATTCTACTCAATCCATAGGCTTCATTTATGTCATTCAGACTGTTTTGAAATTGATACAACTAGCTATGATGGGCTCAAGTTTTTTTCTTTCAATTTGCAGTAAATGCTTTAGCTAGCTAGATTCTTTACAGCCACTGTTTCACAAGACGACAGCCTGGTTTGCTGGTTGTTTCAGGAGTCCCTAAAACATTAAACAACCAGAATTACAATGTCATACTCGTGTCACAACACCCATAAAGCTAGCCAGCTAGCTGGCTAATGTTAGCTAGCTTGCTAAATCGCGATTTTCGTAAATTAACTTTACGATTAAAAAAATTATACTCGTTTGTCTCTACATTAACATATTCCTGTCAAATGTACATTGTTTTTGCATGATTCGTTATTACGTTATAATCACTTACATTTGCTTCCATTATAGTATTTTTGTCAGCCATCTTTGAAGAACGTCTCCAGCCTTGGGTCGCTTAGCGTCAAATTCGTCATGGGAACCACTCGATATGATTGGTCATCGCCCAGCGGTTGCCTTTGGAGAAAGTAAAACTTTTTCACCGCCTCCCACGCCACCTTCATACCGCCCAAAGGTCGCCGATTGAAATGAATGGGAAGCGGTGTTTCACCGCGCGGCAACCTGTCCTAGTGTATCATGCCCGAGTCTGCCCCAGATAGTTTCCTTAGAGATGATGAACATAATTACCAAGATGTTCTTGATCTGATTGAGGAGTAAGTAGGCTATATGTAAATTGTGGCATCGTTAGAAAATATTTAAGGCAAATTTGGATTATTTGAAAATAATTACTTTTTGTTGATAGAGTTGATAACGTATTGTCGAAAGCACGTAGGCAATATTATATAATGTGTCGATAGGGGAGTAGGCTAATGTACAACAACGTAATTTGATGTGCTAGTATTTATTTAATGGATTAATTAAATTGTCATAAAATATACACGTGGTGTTATCGAATACAGTACACATCAAAAGTTTGGACACCTCATACCAGGGTTTTTCTTAATTTTGTACTATTTTCTACATTGTAGAATAATAGTGAAGACATCAAAACTATGAAATAACACATGGAATCATGTAGTAACCAAAAATGTGTTAAACAAATCAAAATATGTTTATATTTTAGATTCTTCAAAGTAGCCACCCTTTTGCCTTGACAGCTTTGCACCCTCTTGGCATTCTCTCAACCAGCTTCATGAGGTAGTCACCTGGAATGCATTTCAATTTGTAAAAAGTTATTTTGTGGAATTTCTTACCTTCTTAATGTGTTTGAGCCAATCAGTTGTGTTGTGACGAGGTAGGGTGGGTATACAGAAGATAGCCCTATTTGGTAAAAGACCAAGTCCATATTATGGCAAGAACAGCTCAAATAAGTAAAGAGAAACGACAGCCCATCATTACTTTAAGACATGAAGGTCAGTCATTTCGAAAAATGTTGTGCAATCAAGCACTATGATGAAACTGGCTCTCGAGGACTGCCACAGGAAAGGAAGACCCAGAGTTACCTCTGCTGCAGAGGATAAGTTCATTAGAGTTAACTGCACCTTAGATTGCAGCCCAAATAAAGGCTTCACATAGTTCAAGTAACAGACACATCTCAACTGTTCAGAGGAGACGGCGTGAATCAGGTCTCCATGGTCGAATTGCTGAAAAGAAACCACTATTAAAGGACACCAATAATAATAAGAATAAGAATAATAATAATAATAAGAGACTTGCTTGGGCCAAGAAACATGAGCAATGGACATTAGACCAGTGGAAATTTCTCCCTTGGTCTAATGAATCCAAATTTGAGATTTTTAGTTCCAACCGCCATGTCTTTGTGAGACGCAGAATAGGTGAATGGATCTCCGCATTGTGGTTCCCACCGTGAAGCATGGAAGAGGAGGTGTGAGGGTGCTTTGATGGTGACACTGTCTATGATTTACTTAGAATTCAAGGCACACTGAACCAGCATGGCTACCACAGCATTCTGCAGCGATACACCATCCCATCTGGTTTGCACTTAGTGGGACTGTCATTTGTTTTTCAAAAGGACAATGACCCAATAACACCTCCAGGCTGTGTAAGGGCTATTTGACCAAGTGATGGAATGAAAGAAGCGAAGTGGGAAGGGGGGGGGACGTTGGGCGATGTGAGCATGGGCGTTGTGGTTGACCAATCGAAGCTCACTAAAGTTTCCATCACAGACAAACTGAAATGGTCCACTCAGACTTTTTCAGTTTGTCTGTGATGGAAACTATAGTGAGCTTCGATTGGTCAGTCACGACACCGCAGAGTTCAGTTTATTCAAATATCGGTCCCACCCCCTGTTCATGTCCCTTGCCCGCCCAACGTTCCCCCCGCCCACTTCGCTTCTTTCATAGAAAATGAACGGTCTTCGATTGTTTCATCGCTCCCAACGTGCTATGTGGATCTCGTGTTACACACAGGAGGTGTTCAGTAAAATTCTTTGAGGAATGGATCCCTGGCTACCTACAAATGGACACTAAGGCTGGTCGTGTGAAGCTGGACAGAGCCCATCGCTCTCAAGCACCGATACCCGGTCCCAACCAGCGCCCACGGCGGTGGTTATAAAGTTCCACAACTTCACCGACAAGCAGCGCGTCATGGACGCGGCTAGAAACATCGGCTCTGATGGTAGTCAACGTAAAGGTCCAAAGGTCTCATTCAATGATTATTCCACTGCGGTTGTACGAAGACGCAAAGCGTTTGATGAGGCGAAGGCTCGACTCAAGAGAATGAAGATGGACTACGCACTGTTGTATCCGGCCACATTGAAGATTATGGTCAACGGATCACCTAAAAGAACTCTACACACCTGAAGAGGCTGCTGCGTTTGACTCGCGGGTAAATCACTTTAAGCTGCACCTCCGCAGCATTGGATAACTTGTTTTATTTTTAGTTGAATCTGATCATGAAACCGATTCAGTAATATTCGTATCTTTATTATTTTTCTTGCTAAATTAACTGCCGCTATAGCTCAGGCTGAGATATGTGTGAATCTATATTGGTTCCCAGGCTTGGTTTTAGGTGGAAGAGTCTCAATCTATTGATTTTCATATATATAAAGGATGAGGCTACTGAGTGGCAATGCGGACTTAAGAGTCTACATTGGAAAGTTGAAGTCCCCTGCATGTTAGCCAGTGGGGAAAAAAACATTTTGGATCTTTACATGTTTAATTTTTGGGTTTAGTATAGTTCGAGTTCAGGGTTCATGTCATTTGTTTATGCTCGGTGAGAGAGGAGAGTTCAACACATGGAAAAAGGTACCACCCCACTTTTACAGTAGGATTCAGTCTGGATATTGAATGGTCAAGGCGCAATGATATTTCTAGACTTTTCAGAATTAATCTCGGACACTGCAGTGGGAGGAGATTTTAATTGCTTGTTGAACCCTCTTATTGATAATTTTCCCAGCGGTATAGAGTCACTCTCTCCTCAAGCTAAGTCACTTAAAGCTATTTGTGATGATCTGGGGTATGCGGATGTCTGGAGAACTTTTCATTCCTCACTTTTTTCTCTGCACCTCATGGATGTCAGACTAGAATAGATTACTTTTTATATGCCCAGGACGTCTTTGCAGTCTGTTTTATCCGCTAAGATAGGAAGCATAGTCATATCTGAACATGCTGATGTGATCCTGGACATAACTCAACGGGGCATTCAATCGGTCAAGACATTGGAGGTTGAATACAGCCAGTCTTAAAGACCATACATTCACATATTTTATTACAGAGTTTAAAGCATTTCTCTCTTAACTCAATCAACAGATAACTCCCTCGCTCCTTTGGGAGATCTGTAAAGCGTACGCCAGGGGTCTGATTATGTCTCATACAGCCACTAAGAGATGGAAAAAGCGTGAAAAGCAAAAAACGTTAGAGGGTGAATTAGGAACTAAAGAGAAGGACTACATTAAAAACTCCCACTCCTGCCCTATTAAAGGAAATATCAGTCATTAGATCAACGTTGGACTCTCTGAACACAGGACGCTGAAAAGAAAATGAGATTTGTCAGGCAAAAGCTATATGAACATGGCGATAAGCCAGGAAAGTTCTTGGCATACCTAGCTAAAAAAAAGAGAGCCGACTCAGTCAATTGCTACTATTACTGATGGCAATCATTTATATGAAAATAAAATAATAAATTACTCATTTAAGAAATTTTATACAAACCTTTATGCCTCAGAACTTTATGCCTCAACGTTCTTGTGATCATTTTGACCCCTCGGGGTGAGATCTTGCGTGGAGCCCCAGATCGAGGGAGATTAACAGTGGTCTTGTATGTCTTCCATTTCCTAATAATTGCTCCCACAGTTGATTTCTTCAAACCAAGCTGCTTACCTATTGCAGATTCAGTCTTCCCAGCCTGGTGCAGGTCTACAATTTTGTTTCTGGTGTCCTTCAACAGCTCTTTGGTCTTGGCCATAGTGGAGTTTGGAGTGTGACTGTTTGAGGTTGTGGACAGGTGTCTTTTATACTGATAACAAGTTCAAACAGGTGCCATTAATACAGGTAACGAGCGGAGGACAGAGGAGCCTCTTAAAGAAGAAGTTACAGGTCTGTGAGAGCCAGAAATCTTGCTTGTTTGTAGGTGACCAAATACTTATTTTCCACCATAATTTGCAAATAAATTCATTAAAAATCCTACAATGTGATTTTCTTTTCTCATTTTGTCTGTCATAGTTGAAGTGTACCTATGATGAAAATTACAGGCCTCTCATCTTTTTAAGTAGGAGAACTTGCACAATTGGTGGCTGACTAAATACTATTTTGCCCCACTGTATGTATTGAGAGACGCAAGGATGGGGTGAGAGAAGCACCGAGCGAGAAGAGGAAAATGGTGTAGGTATGTTTGGGTGTGTGTGTATGTATGTGTGTGTGTGTATGTATGTATGTATAAGTGAGTGCTGTTTTTTTTGTTGTTGCTTTGTCTCTGTTGTTGTATCTCTTAATATGGGTGAAAATTGTGAAATTCCCATAAAAAATACTGTTACAAAAAAAAAAAACTAGGCAAGTCAGTTAAGAACAAATTCTTATTTACAATGATGGCCTACCGGGGAACAGTGGGTTAACTGCCTTGTCCAGGGGCAGAACAGATTTTTACCTTGTCAGCTCGGGATTCAACCCAACGCTCTAACCACTAGCCTACGTAAAACCTTCACAAACTTTTACAGATGCACAATTGAGAGCATCCTGTCAGCTGTATCATAGCTTGATAAGGCAAATGCTATCCTGTCTATCTGTCTATCAAACGCATCACCAGGGGCAAATCACCTGCCCCCCAGGACACCTACAGCACCAGATGTCACAGGAAGGCCAAAAAGATCAAGGACAACAACCACCCAAGCCACTGAATGTTCACCCCGCTATCATCCAGAAGGCGAGCTCAGTACTGGTGCATCAAAGCAGGGACCGAGAGACTGAAAAACGGCTTCTATCTCAAGGCCATCAGACTGTTAAATAGCCATCACTAGCACATAGTGGCTGCTGCCTATATACAGACTTAAAATCACTGGCTACTTTAATAAATGGAACACTAGTCACTTTGTCTACATATCTTGCATTATCTAGCTCATATTGTATCCTATTCTATGCCCCTCTGACATGGCTCGTCCATATTTGTATTCTCAATTCCATTCCTTTACTAGATATGTGTTTTGGGTGTATGTTGTGTAATGGTTAGATATTACTGCAATGTCAGAGCTAGAAGCACAAGCATTTCACTACACCACACCCGCTAAACATGCGTATGTGGCCAATATACCACGGCTAAGGGCTGTCCTTTATAGTATATTGGCCATATACCACACCTCCTTGGGCCGTATTGCTTAATTATACGTCAAA
The DNA here is from genome assembly GCF_013265735.2 of Oncorhynchus mykiss. Lineage (NCBI taxonomy): Eukaryota > Metazoa > Chordata > Actinopteri > Salmoniformes > Salmonidae > Oncorhynchus > Oncorhynchus mykiss. Next base: position 34,876,989 of record NC_048593.1, on the reverse strand, counting down.
ATTGACATTGAAAGGAAAATTATCTGGAGTTTAATAAGGGCGAATTCTCTAGTAACATTCTTAATTTCATGTTAAGATGTCATTGGGCTAAAATGTTTGATAGACCGGGCAACCCTGGTAGCAATCCAAAAGGATCTTGGCTGTAAGATATTTCCAGGGCCACCTTGAAGGACCACACAGCAACCTCAACCTTTTCCATGGTCATGGTTAAAAAGGTGACATTTTGATAGTCATCCTGTCAGGCGGCATCATTCACCAGAGGTTTCCATTTAACAACCTTGTCGTAAGTCAGGAGACTTGTCAAGGGTTAAATCTATTGATAAGTTTGATGTTCAGTCATTTAAAAACATACATTTCTCCTTGACTTTTCATGCAACCTTTTGTTGCCCTTTTGCAGGTTATTTATCCAACATGTGAACCACTCCACTCAGATGAGTGTTTTGTCCGTTGCATGTGGGGAGAGATGGGCTCCAGTTCACATATTTTTCCCACTTAAGAGGCAAATGACTGTCAGTCACTACTGAACAGTAGTGTAATATCAAAATAGTATGTTGCATAAAGTGTAATACATTTACAGCATACACAACTTAAAAATAAAACAAATGCAGTCCTCATAATGCAGGGAAGAAATCAATTTGGAGCCACACAGAACGTAAAAATGTAGTTATTTATTTTAAACCAGAGGTATCCTAAACATACAAAACAAAATTGCAGGTGGAAAGAAAGTCCAAACTCATCCAGATGTAGTGTCAATGTCAGTCAAGAGGGAGACATCCTCACATCTAAGTCATTCCACTTAACCGAATGAAAAGAAAAAAAAACTAAGTCATTCCTTTCAGCCATTACAAAGTGAAATGGATCAGCCCTGCTTCAAGCACAGGTGTTTGTTATAATAGGTCAGGGCAATGTTAAATACCTGGTTGTCAGACTGGACATCTGCCTGAAGTCTATGGATTGTGTGTCTAGATACAGATAAACACTGGTTCAAGTCCCTTAAACACAAACTTACAATTCCTTGAAATGAACATCCCAATAAAATAGAACAATTAAATAAAATCTATTTCAATAGCCATATGGTAGCACACACACGCCACCTTACACATCTTTTAGGAGTTAAAGGGTATGAACTCTTAGGCTATTGCTTTAAATAGGCTTGTTCAACTGAGAAAAACAAAAGGGATAAGGAGAACACTGAGAGCACAGTGTTAAAGACCCAAAGGACAAACAAAGTAACTACAGGGAGAAAACAGTTTCAAACCACTTTGATGTTTTGGTCTAGGACAATTGAACCCTACAGATGAGTCTGCTCACCAGCCAGTGTCTTATCCAAACACAATACCATTTTCTAATTTGTCAAAGATGATTAATCATCCTCCTCATCCTCATCCTCGTCCTCATCATCGTCGTCCTCATCATCATCATCGTCCTCATCATCATCAGCCTTCTTTGATTTAGAGGCTCCTGCCCCACCCACTTTTCCTCCTTTGTAATCTGCCACATCCTAGAAACCATAAACAAAAGTCTTAATCCACAGGTTTTGCAATATTTAGCTAGTGATTCCCTGTTATGTGACACCAGTCAGAGCACAGTGGTAAAATACCATTAAATTGCACATTTGAGACAAATAGAGTTCTCAACAGCGTTACCTTTTGGTATTTTTCCTTGAGTTTGTTGGCTTTGGCAAGATACGGCTGCTTATTGGAGTCTGTCAAGTTGTTCCACATCTCACCAAGCTTCTTGGCCACATCCCCAATGCCAAAGCTTGGGTGTTGGGCTTTGATCTTGGGGCGCTGCTCAGCACAGAAAACAAAGAATCCAGATCTGTAAGAGAAGGAAATGTAGTCTTTACAGATTGTTGCAGGCCTTCAAAAAGGAATCACATTGTTGTGAATTGTCTACAATAAGCAGCATATCAATATCACTTCAAATACAAATTGCTTCAAAAGCACAATTAAAATGAATCTGAAGACACCTATGTGAAATAGTGCAAGATGGTAGTTAAATGAATTAACAATTCTATAGATGATTACGGAGTTTTAGAAATAGACATACTGAGGTCTCTTTGGCGCATTGGGATCCTTCAGTGCCTTCTTGCCCCTTTTCCCAGGAGGACCATAGCTCGTCATTTCCGAATCATAGCGAGCTTTGTCCTGCTTGGCCTGGTCCTCAAACTTTGACTTCTCCTTTGGAGACATTGTCTGAAAAACAAGTGGCAAGTAAAATGTTAAGATGGCATAGCGATGGATATGACTGGACTATGCTTGCCTAGTACCATTAGGTTGGAAAATAATGATCATGACAAAATTGTTTCACACTGAAATACTTCAACGTTTCATGTTGCTCCTCTACCTTCCATCTTCCAGAGCACTTCTTAGAAAACTCTGAAAAGTTGACTGGGATCTCTGGATTCTTATTTTTGTGTTCTTCTCGGCAGGTTTGAACAAAGTAGGCATAGGCAGACATCTTGCCCTTCGGCTTACGAGCGTCACCTTTGGCCATTCTGAAAAATGGTGGATGTTCTCTTGCACCACCAGAATATCTCGTCCACCAGCTCCTACAAGACAAAGACATTAAAGCTAAATTAAAACGCTCTCTCTCTCCGGAGTCTGGAACCCAAAAGCACATCACAATGATCCTTCTATGGCGGGCAAATTTTCAAACAGTTTATACTTAAGTATTTCAAGACAAGATGCCCAGCTATTCCCATAATACAAGTTTAGTGTTATGTATGAAGATGAAGTTATGTATATTTTTTCATTCCAGCTATTGTACAGTTACATTTATTTAATCATATTTTGTTGGTTAGCCCACGCCGACCCACACAGTGCCTTAAAGTAGGTTAAAAAAAGTAGGCCTGTTATAACAGATTTTTAGATAGCAATGCTGCCTGGATTAAAATAAAAAAAATATAAATATATATATATATATATATAATATATATATATATATATATATATATACACTAAATTCAAAGTAGAAAATGAGCTAGTTGATTGAAGAGATAGTTAGGCTACTCATGTCATCCACCGTCAAACCGCACATCCGAGATTAGGCTAATTTAAATACATTATTTTTAGTGCATGCTTTGGTGATGCAACTCAGTATAGGCCAACGTGCGGTTAGAAGCGAATTCCTCACCAGGAATTACTCATCTTCCATTTTGTGCGATACATTCTCATGACAGAAACTGTCCTTTAATTTGATCAACATTTCGTGTTTTGTATTTCTCTCCTTCACAAATAGACCCATTAACCACATTTGAACACAATTCTAAAGGCGCTTGTATGGGGACTGTATTTGGTTCCAATGAAGGGTAGATCTCCTATAGGAGTGCATTGATTAAAATGGCTTCGGCTTCCCTGCTAGGGGAGGGCTTAACAACAAAGCCACTCAGACACAGCCACGGATTACAAATGGCACGGGAACAACGTCAACGCATTACATGCGTTCTGATCTCAATCGTTTGATCAACTGAAAAGGCTTCTTTCGAGTTCTATAGACCTATACATTTCATTTCCAAACGCGGAGATTACATCAGCTTGTCAAAGTTATCCAAGCACCGCCCGGCGCACAGCTGAGCTGTCATTAACAAAGGCTGTACAAGCCAGCCATGACTGGTATAGCGATGGCAGCACCGAGTCAAACACAGAAAACTCAAACCAGAAGGAGACGCAAAAGAAACTAAATAAAATGTTCGACATTGAGGGAATGTAGATCGGAGATTAAAACAAATTGGCGTCGTTTCATTAGATTTTCAGTATTGAAATAACAATTGATGGCTGATTGTAGTCGTTCAATGGCCAGCCATTTTAATGCACTTATATGCTCGACAATGAACACTCATTTATTATTTTTTTTATATTAAAAAAAATATTAAAAGATCAACTTTGAATCAAACAAATTCCAATGCTTTTCAATACACAAATGTTACGTTTCGATAATCTACCCAAAGAACCAGAATCCTTTTAATATAAAAAGGCCACTAATGAATTAAACTTCCAAATGTATGAATAGAAATATGAACACATTGTCAAGAATGAGGAAAAAGTCTACCAAAATATACATTTCCTATAGGATGCCAATATATTCCAAACAATTGTTTTCAAAAGGCCCTGTCGTCTGCCTACCTGTGTTTGTTTGAGCGCAGTCAGTCACACGATCCGACGTCCTTCCCTTTAACAGCTGAGTAGCATACACAGCCTCGCGCTAGCTGACTACGAGACCGGTCTGATTGGATAGTCGTTTCACATATTTGAAAGAACCTCCACTAGTATGTATTGGTTAGCACCTTGGAGAGCACATAATATATATTCATGACATCCCAACTTCAATTGGACCAACACGCAAAGCTTTTGACATTTCGTTTCTTACAATATAGTGAAATAAATTAATCATCCTCGTTCCCCCAAATATACAGACCTAAAATGTTTGATCCATTTTATTTGGAATGTAACAATCTGAACTGTGACACTAGGTGCGTTCGTAAATTCACTCTGGAGTGCCAGAGGGCGTTCAAAGTGTGCTCTGGGCGTTCGTAAATTCAGTGGTTCGCTCTGGTTGAGTATTGTTAATCCGAGCGTTCTGAACTCACAACGGCAGTCAAGCACCCAAAATAGCTTGCTAGCTACTTCCAGGCAGAAATGAGAGAATTCCTCACTGACCATTTTTCTTACCCTAGCAGAGCAGGTTAAGCTGTGTTCATGTTATCCAGAGCGTTGGTGACTAACTGTGCTGCTGGCAACAATTTAATTAGCTTTTTTTGCTGACGTTTACTGACACCGGCCATATTCAATTGGTGTTGAATGCATCTGTTATTCTGCGCTCTGGCACAATCAGACGAGAGTGCTCTGAAATCGGAGTATAATTAGCATCTTATCATTAGATGTCTACGTTGCATATAAAAAATACAAAAAAGTATGTGTGACATTTCGGTTACCAAAGACGGCGTCCTCGACTCAGTCTGTATTGGTATGCGCTCTGGAGTCGAGGACAAAAAGTCGCATTCCAGATTCTTGCTCAGAAAACCATTTCCAAGAAACCACGGAAAGACACTGCTCAGACTCAAAATGCACCGGTGGATGCCAACTTGTACCACATTTCATTACCCAAAAGAATGTGGACCATCGCTACGGAGCGATATTACAGAATCTTATCAGATGGGACCAGACCGGAATGTACATAGTGATAGACGAGTAGCTGTTCACGTCGGAGGTGCTGAAACGCACTGAACCACCCAAAATCTTTCAAACTATTGTCTTGAAGAGTTTTGTGCACCAACTCAACATCTATGGCTTTAAAATAACTTTCCCTGGTATCGAGATCGACTTCACTTAGCACCTTTATTGCTGAGGAATACAAAGCATGCACGTCAAAGGCACCTTTGGTATGAATATCAAATGGTGTTGTGGTTTCCGAGGCCTACATTTTGACATGTGACCTAATTGAATGACACTGATTTGTTTTACCTTGCCGTTGCAATACTACTCCAATCCCAATTTCTGCCAATGACTCAAACATCTACTACCCCAAATGAAGAGATGTGTGCTGCTCAAATGCACGAGACTTGGCACAGGAGGGAGAAGTTGGGTAACAGCAACAAGAACAGCGCTGGCCACCAGCATAGCTCAAGCTTGGCAGACACAGGCAACGCAACTCTGACTAGGCTGAACTGCAGAGCTCCACTCCTAAGCACTTCAGCCATATAGTTGGCCCCAGACATCTGCACTCCCAGCCCAGGCTGAGAGGAGTGATGACAGCAGCAGCTCTAGCAGCTGCAGCACTGGCTTATACTACCCAAGCTGATCTCTGTCCTCAAATAGATGTCTGGGGAGTTGCAGATTCAAAGGAATTCCCAAGCATCTTGTCAAGCACAGCACCAGACACATGACCACCTTCGGTGTACAACTAGTGATGGCAGGAATGGCACTCCCACCCTCTTTTACCCCCAGGGCTTCACCTCGCAGAGCTCTAATGATTGCCCTACCTTCCATTCTCCCTGAAGACAGATTTAAATGAATAATAAATGCCTATTGCAACATGGTGTCAATATAAGGGTTTTAGACATGCAGGATATACAATCATTCACAATGCAGTCCATTGGTAATTTATTCCACCTTTTTAAAGCTTGTGTGTCATCTCTAGAAACGTGTTAGTATACATTATTTTACAACTACTCTACGCAGATGGCAGTAATTGCACTGGGATGTCCACTGTCCAAATGTCTTTGTGACCTCTGGCATAAAGTGGTTCCTTGAGCCAGCGTGGGTTTGACAGCTGTGTGAGGTGTTTCTCTGTGAGCCCAGTGAGCACTGCTGCCTTCTCCATCTCCCTCAGATCCTCCTCTGGCACATTGTCAGAGCAGCACCAAGTCTCCCCCACCTCCACCAAGCCTGAAACAAGGAAATGACAGGGGGTTGGATATTCATCAACTCTAGTTTAAATCAAGCATGAGATGTGCTGTGTATGTCCTCCTTCCCCACTCATTCAAAAGTACTGTTTTACCTGCCACGACTCCACGGCCGAATCTGTCACCTGACGCCAGAAGCTCCTCTATTTGCATATGGCTCATTCCAAATGTATTGGTGAGCATGTCTCTCCACTGGTCGCCCTCCCAGTCCTTCTGCGCAATATGAACAGCTAGAGTGCAGTTTTCCATTGCGGACAACAAGGGGCGCCAACGTGTCTCAATACTTTTTATACCATTAAGTACTAACCCCGCGTACGGCTGCCTGAATGATAGGCAACCCACTTGTAATGTCATCTTCACTCAACGTGAATATGTTACAACCAGATGCTAGGTATTTTATCACTCTAAACCACTCGTAAGATACTGCGTTAATAAATACAAATGGCTGTTGCACTCATCATAATCACGCAGTCAATCGACCCCTTTAGTAGGTTCTGCGCTTGTGTCGCACTAATCTCTGGCTGACTACATGTATCCGATTGTAATTGTAAGTAACAATGGTTGACTTTTGTCTAGAGACCTTGGTATAACAAATGCAATTAACTCTGCAAATCCTCGACGGAACCGTAAACGTAATTTTGAGCTACAAGACTAACCATAGACACTTCCTGTTTAAATCCAACAAAAACGTCTCAGGAAGGTAATGAGAGTTCCAAAATGTTTAGAATGGGAGCATAGTGCCATCTAGTGACTGACAAGTCCAAGGAATCCATTCATTCCACAATAACTAGCGTTCTCTGTCCGTAGACATCCAGTCATTGCGCTAACGCTAGTTAGCATTGGTTTGCGAAAATAACTTCATTCATACTGGACACATTCTTAAAAATGGTATCCACGAGTTCATTGGACTCTGGGGAAGTAGATAAAGAGCCTCATTGCCAAAATCCAGAAGTATCCCTTTCGCTGTAAATTGCAACCGATCAGCAATAAAGTATACAATGCTAAAACAGAAAATTATTTCCAAAAGTATTCTTTCAATTTGAAATAAAGGTTCATGCATTTGATAAGACAAGGAAATGATGACCAGATACAATTTTAAATAACTTTATTGTTTGTTATTGGTTAGTTATCAGCCACTTGGAGCAAGTATATATTTAACATTTGTATTAAAGTGCTTGCCAGAAGAAAAGAAATAGCTATATTGCAACATAATGTGTATGGTGGAGGGTAAGAAACAAGGTACAATAGAGGGGAAAGTATACCATTGGTCCATCCCCAGTCAAAAATCTGTTTTCAAATAGGTAATGTTTAACTCTCAGGCCAGCCGAGAGAGTGGTCACAGAACATAGACAAAACAAACAATGGGATATGTTAGAAGTTCAAAGGGGAATGGGGGGGGGGGGGGGGGGGGGGGGGTACCATTTTGTGTTAAGGTGAGAATTTCACCAAGAAAGCATTTTCCACAGGTAAAATGATATAGAAGCAGCACTGCAGGTTCTCTTTTACTCATCACCCAATGCAGACCTGGCAAGGTAGAAGAGGCAGGCTGGTGATTTACCCAGAATACTCAGGTTTAACTAAAAAAACAGCACACACTAGTAGGAACTTGGAGAAGTTGGGCACCCAGAATCAGATTAATTATGGTAACAGCATAATTAATAGGAGCAACAATGACATCATCCTGCCATATAAAAAGGATTGCTAGAGGGACAAGGTTGTTGAGTAACTTAAATACACAGGACAAGACCTCAAGAACGCAAAACTATTCAAATACACATGGGTATTAGGGTATAATCCTATATCATACACTACTATATTACAACAAATGCTCCTCAAACTGTTTAATAAAACAAGAAAAAATATCCCCAAGCTAATCTTAGATTTAAAACAGTTAGCCTAATAAGCATGATCTTGGTACAGTATCAATCATTCAGTATCATCCAAGCCTTGATGCAAAGATTCAGGGTTTGGGAAATTTGCTAGCACAACTACTGACACGCATATAATGCACCTTCAACTGGAATCATGTGAAAGACATCTGAATATTAAAATCTCTTTGAACATTTTGTTGGCCAAAACATCACAAGGGAAATAAAATGTCCTGTACAGTATATCATATCACATAAATGAAATGGATCTTCGTCCGGTTCTACTGCCAAAACAACAGAAAAACTCACAATGATATAAGAGTGCCTTTGGTCACACTTAATCTGGATAGTCCATCTGTAGATGCTCTAAAGATGTTCATACTACCAACTTCATATTTTCCCGAAAATCTATCAAGTTTAAATACCGAGAATAATTCATATTTATCCCTAGAGTCCCGTGGAATACAGCAACAATCAGAAGTGTCCATTTAAAGGGGTTTAAACCAAGACATGGTTACTGTGCCACCTTCTCGGCTTGGCTGCGTCACTATTTAAAGATTTCAGAGCAAATTAAACTGATATTTAGTAATGATAGTGTAACTGCGAAACAGGCCATTCATAAATTCATAGTGTTGTCATGTTCCTCAATTAATTCAGCGCATTTCAGAAGTAGGCTAGTCTCAACAGAGTGCATTCAGGGCGCACAGAGAGTACAGCATTGTCGAATCACGCAACATTTGTAACGTCAGTCAAACCAGTCAAAGTTGCTTGATAAACTCCAACGAATGACAGAATATGTTCTATGTTTGGCAAAACAGAGTTGATGATTATATAGCAGAAAAGCTCATGAATAACAGGGAGATGAAGAGTGAAAATCATTTACATAAAGTAGTATCTTAACGGGGACCAACTCTGTTTAAAAAAATATACGTATCTACTCTCATGCCGTTTGTTGATCACACATTCTCTACCGAAACTCTCATATGGGCAGCAAGGACGAGACCCCGCAGAGAAGTGGGGGAAATATTATTGCATTATTTTGACATGCATAGGTGAGAGACATCCTTTGATAATGCAACCTATGGATTACAGAATAATGTCAGAATGTTGAGTTTCAGTGGGATTGGGACTGGATAGAAAAATTGCCCCGGCTAAAACAGGAGAAGATACAATTTTCCCTCGTGCCTCTGAATGGTGACAGAGATGTATGCCTATGTAGTGAATTGTGCATGGGCCTATCAAATTTGTGACTGTCTTAAGAGTCACAATGACAGCTCAAAGAGGCACACATTATTTTATAGGCTATACTGTGGGGTTTAACTGCATTCGGGTGGAGTGTGCAGTCTGGCAGTGTCAATTATCCATGTGCTTTGAATTTATGGCTTCTTTGTGTTTAGTAAATATGCTAGGCTAAAGGCTTCCATGCAACAACCTGTTTGGATAATGTGCTATTTCATTTTTTGCTAATCAGCTGCTGCACGTGTATTTTGTGGAATTGCATTAGTACAAAATTGGGGATTTTTTTGTGTTATTTCCCAAGTCTTGTCATTAAATCTTTTCATGAAATGTGATGTATGTTCCCAGGACAGTTCATCTCTACTATTAACAAACTATCTGTTGATAAGCAACTGCTTGTTAAGGTTAGAATAAGGGCTAGGGTTAAGGTTAGTACATAGTTGAAATGTTACTGATAGTGTGTACAGCATCTACAGATGGACTATCCAAATAAAGTGTTACTGTACCCTTTGTTCCACAAACTCTGCCATGGTTTTTCGTTTTTGCTAAAAAGTCAGGTCCGAATTCCAGTCCCACTGCTCACTAGGAGTGAGCCACATGGAAACTATGCTCACCTGCCTCTTCGTAAAATGGGTGGTCAATGCACCACAGCTGTCTGGTGCATGTGAAGTCCATCAAAACTCTAGAGAAGTTGTTGCAAAGCTTTAATTTAGTCAGGCATGTCAATGCACAGTTTTGGAGGAGGCACAAAGTACTTCCCTGGGCTCTGTGTGATCACCACACCAGTCTTTTTGCGGAACATGGGAGCTATTTTTGGCTGGTCGTGTGCAGGCATCTCCACGGACACCTCAGCGTCCTCGTGGTGCAGGTCGTAGGAAACGTTCCCATACTCCCGCAGGAAGGGAAAGAGCTCAAGAAGAAACTGGCAGAAGTCTTTTCGGATGCCAAACCACCCTGTTAGAAAAGAGAAATACCAGTTAAAACAAATAGTTTGGAGAAATATTTGAGGAATTACACTGACTGTATTCTCAGAAAAATAAAAAGAACACTGCCTCAATATGACAATTATTTCTGTTGCACCGCTATCACTGTCGAGGAGTAACTCACAGTGGTTGCCTCCTTTCTGGCCGAAGGTCGTGGCCATCAGAGTCACCAGGGATAGCCAGAGAGGCACGAATACTGACACATAGCTGGAGCCATAGTGGCCATCCAATTTATGGACCAACAGGATCTGAAGAGTCAATGACGGAGACAACAATAAAAAGGCAAACACGGTAAAACATGTTTTTTTAAAGTATTACTTTCCCAACTTTCGACCTTCTTCAGCTCTCTGACCACAATAGTAGCTGAAAGATGGATGACACGACCACATACCTCAAAAGTTAGCAAGGGTACAACGATTGTCATCCAGCTGATCGCCATGGTGATGTGAGTACGCCGTTGCTCTGCAATGAGGTCCATAGACCGCAGAAAGAGCACTGACCACACAATGTAGTAGAGTACCACAAGGCACAGGAAGGACATGACAATCCACAGTGGCACACAGACAACCTGAACAAAATAACATGAAAAAAATATATATACTAATAATATCAACATATATTTTACAACTCGCTGTAAGTTGTACTAAATTCCCATTCATTTTTCTTCCCCAGAAATAGATATTAGGCAGGTTGTTCTCTTACCAGCCAAGGCCAACTGATGATTTTATCTAGTCGCAGGGCAATGAAGATAAACTGAAGAATATTGACTGAGCACAAGATCTCCAACTGATACAAAGAGAGATAGGAAAAACAGAGTAAACGGGTGAAGAGGGAGAATGAGGGATGTAGACAAGTATACTATATTCACCGATATCTAGCCTAAATAGACTATTTGAGAAAAATAACATCCTTATGACGGATATAATGCCAGACTGACCTCTAGAGAGCGATCATGCCGGAAGCCCCACACACAGGCTGCAACAGAGACAGGTGAGACAAAGAAGAGGGGCATGAAGACCAGCAGCCAGAAGTGAGTGCCCCTCTCCACGCGGTCACACACCAGCACCTCAAAGGTGAGTAGGAGCAGGTGGATCCCAACAGCAATCAGCATGGCCTTGAACTCCACACAGGTTTCACCCTCAGCCCTGCATAACCAGCATGACAGGCACAGTAAGATAAGACATACTAGTAAGCAGTGATAGCTATCACAATCGGACAGCTTTCTCATTAGGACAATTTGATATTGATAAGACAGCCTCATTGACAACAAAAAAAGTCCTACAAAAGAGTAAAGCATTTTTGTTTAAAAAGCCCACCTGTACTGTGGGTTGTGGGCCCAGACGCCTGTGCCCACTGAGGCACCGATGATGACCGTGAGCTTCCATAGCCATATGGGGGCAAAGACAGCCCAATAACTCCATTGGATGATGCCATCCAGACGCAGCGACAGCAGAACCGAAAACAGTAGCAGGCAGGCATAGATGAGGAACTTACTAAGTGAGGAGAAAAACAATTATCGCCATTAATCTATTCAGCAATCAATTTAGCTTGCTACTCATCATCGGTGGTACACAAATGCGCCCCCCCAATGCGATTCCAGATCAAGGAAACTTAACTATGTGGAGTTAGCCATTTAGGCCATTCAGTTGGTTAGTTATCTAGCATGCACTAACTAATACTAAACGACTGACAGCAACACACAACAGGGCTGGATAGCAAGCCAACAACATTTGCTAAAATTGCTAACGTTAACTGGCTAGCTTATGCTGTTCTTCCCCAATATAATAGCTAGCTGACCTTACCAGTTACAGAAGCTGCTAGCTAACGTTAGATAGTTCGTTCTGTCATGATTCACCGGTTCAGATAGTCAATGACTGAATAGTAGTAGGCAGTCTAACTAGCTAACGTTATCTGGCTAGGCGCTTTCCAACACAGATATGCTGGCTAGCTCTAACGTCGTTAGTTAGCATAGCCGTAGAGACGTTATATTTCTCTTTACGTTACCTGGGATTGAAATCTTGGAAGAATCCCCGAAGATTCATGACTATAGCTTATAATCGTCTAAACCATTATTTGTATTAATAATGCAATCACGCATCAAGAGGATGTTGTTTTTAATCAGGCAAAAAAGTTAGCTTGCTTGCTTACTAGCCCTCTATCGCGGTTCACGTAGATGCAGACGGAATGTCCATGGTAGTGTTGTTAAGTGCCTGGCACTAGGGGGTAAGTATCGTGTACAAAAGTAGTAGGCTAACTGCCAAAGACAGTACAGGTTTAGAAACGGTCTGTGCCACTACCACTGGCAACAAATGTAGCTCAATGAGCCATACAGCCCGCTAGTTGCCGTGTTCGAGACACTGAGGTATAATGAGAACGAACGCATAAAAACCATGATGTATCATGGGTAAATTGTGAATGACTGATCTACAAATAATAATGACTTGTTATTTATGATGCAAGGTGGTTTGTAGATCAGTCACCCAGTCGGCAGTCGCCTGCACTTTCGGCTGCAATGTCGAACAAACCCACAATGGTATATTCTGATTGACATAAAAAATAAAAAATAAATGTTTTTCCTGATTTACATAATCTTGGTTATCCTGAAGCACAATTATTTCGTGAAAGTGTGTAATTTCGCCGTTTCATGTCCATGAGAATCTGTCGATGAGAGATAATGATTGACACAAAAACGTTACAGTTTGCTGAATAATACATTGTAGCCACAGAGTGTAACCCCACGCAGAAATATAATAGGCGGATGTTTTACAGGATCAAGACAATGCACATGTATATTTTACGAATGGGGAAGAGATATCTCTAGCAAATTATCCTATAAGAATTATTTATCAATTGGTGAAAAAAATACAAAAACCAGAGTACCATGTAATGTCTGATATCTGGAAACACCAGCTTGGTTTCGTTATGTTTTTGGTTGATGTAGTTTATAATGGTTAATGTTATTTGTCATGGATGACAAACACATTCGAACTACATTACCCAAGAGGTAATCCTGTATGTTTGTATCCTGCCATTTACCACTTATGTGAAGCTAGCCACTATAAGGATTAGCCAGCCACAACGGTGGAATTTGCGGTTCAGCTTCAAAATAAAGTCCCTCAATGAAAGTGACGCAAATGGATACAAATAGTGGAATCATGCCATGTTGGGACTACATAATGCTAAACAAAGTTTAAATGTTGTTATATAAATTAAACAAAAAACAATAATTAGTTAATTTAACAGAACATTTACAAATCAGCTGAAGTCGCACAGTGGATGTATTAGACTTCAGAATTGCGTTTGGGGCATACTTACAGTGAGCTCCAAGTATTGGGACAGTGACAATGTGGTTGTTGTTTAGGCTCTGTGCACCAGCACTTTGGATGACTTTAAAAAGATAAAAGGACTATGAAGTTAAAGTGCAGACTGCCAGCTTTGATTTGAGGGTATTTTCTTCCATATTGGGTGAACCGTTTAGAAATGACAGAACCTTTTGTACATAGTCCCCCCATTTTAGGGGACCAAAAGTATTGGTACAAATTCACTTAGACGTGTATTAAAGTAGTAAAACAAATGTTATTTTGTCCCATTTTCATAGCACGCAGTGATTACATCAAGCGTGTGACTACAAACTTGTTGGATGCATTTGCTGTTTGTTTTAGTTGTGTTTCAGATTATTTACAATAGAAATGAATGGTAAATACATGTATAGTGTCATTTTGGAGTCACTTTTATTGTAAATAAAAACAGAACATGTTTCTAAACACTTCTACATTAATGTGGACACTACCATGATTAATGAATGAATTGTGAATAATGAGTGAGATTTCAGCTGATTTTGACTTTTGTTTGTCAAATTAACTAATTATTGTATATTGTTGAATTCATATAACAACATTCCAACCTTGTTTAGCATGATCTAGTCCAAATATGGCATGATTCTAATATTTGTATGCATTTGCATCGCTTTAAATTAGGGACTGTTATTTTGAAGTCTAACCGTAAATTCCACTATTGTGGCTAATCCTTATTGTGGCTAGCTTCAGATAGGTATTTTCACCGATGACAGCCGTAGGATGGAGGCAGGTAATAGCCACTAAAAATAATACTTTATTCACATATTGTGCGCCTTTCACTTAGTCCATTACATGCGTTGACAAATCGTGCTGCCATTGGGCCCAAAATGTAATTTCTAAAGATGTTGGTCGTTAACTGACCATGGCTGATGTACAAGTTTAGCCATTGCATTGTTTCTTTGGTGGCCCGTTTCGCTTAATTGTCTACCCGGCGGCTTTCATAACATTTTGAAAGCAGGGCATTGTCAGTGGAAAGTACTTCATGCTTTTCTGAAGTGGGATGATATTTGTTTTCCCAGAGTGAGTAAGGATGTTATATAATTTGGTCAAATGCAGTATTGTACTGTAGTAGTTCAACCTAGCCAGTAGATCCGACCTGCTTGCTTAGAAATGCACTAGGGTCAGACAGGCTTCCTGTGTAGATAAAGATGCCGGTGCCAGAAATGTCTCAGAAAACATACCTCAATTCAGGAATGAGAATTGCGTTGTACTTCGAATTGTCCCATTAACCCAACTGTTACACTGAAAAGATTGAACGACTACTATTAAACTAGCAGTCGTTTAATGTTCTTGGTTTAAGTTAGATATTGGGACAATTCTGAATACAACGGTACGATTCCTGAGACATTAATCGCACGGCATTCACGGGTCTTAATGTACACAGGAACCCTTTTTCGACCCTAGTGCTGCTGTAAAACAGTGGGTTGGATCTGCTGGCTATGTACAACCTACATTATTGTGTGTGTGTGTGAGATCTGGCAATTACAAATAATTCAGCGAACCTAAATTATAATGTCAAATTGCAGCTATCACCGCATATGAAAAAAATGTGTAAAACTTTATTAATTAACTGGTGTATCTCACATCATGTATGCTTCTTGACAAGTTTTTTTCATGTCTCCCCTTTTCCATGTCTCGTTTAAGTATTAGCAAAGTATGAAAACCAGATAAACGTGTTTTCGGAGTTCCTTGAAGACTTGCCTGACACAGATGAACCTGTGTGGGTTTTAGGAGAGTGTTACAATGCTAAAACAGGTAGACTGACATCTTGTAGCAGTCATATTGTGATTTATATGTGGGGGAGAAACTGAATGAAGGCATGACAGTCTTTCATGTTGTGTTCACAGGAAAGACGGAGCTACTATCAGACGTCCACTCGCGGCTATGGTTTACCTACAGGAAAAAATTCTCTCCCATAGGTGAGTGAAACAGGCAGATGTTATGTAAATCTGATTGTTGGCTACCCAGCTAACAATTCTAGGGAGATGGAGAATGTTTTTGTAATGATCCCCTAATGTTTGAGTGTCCAGTTTTCTGTGAGTTAGGGGTACATTCTATCTATGTTGGCAACATCCTTCTGAGAACCTTTTTATAATGTTTTGGTGTTAAAAGTTAGGAGAACGCTCCCTTAATATCAAGCAGAACTTATCTAGAACATGCAACAATACTGTTCTAGATGTGGGACTTTGAAAGAACATTCCTGTGTCCAGTTTTCTGAGGGAGGGTTAGAAGAATATTCCGTCAACGTTCCACAAAACATACACAGAACATGGTTTCATGTTCTTAGAATGTAAGATATTAATGTTCTAGACACGTTTCATGTTATTAGAATGTAAGATATTAATGTTCTAGACACGTTTCATGGGAACGTTGCAAGAACATTTCCGTGTATCTGGCCTGATGGTCCCAAAGAAACTTTCTCAAAATATTTTTCATTACACATCATGCCTTGTTAGTGTTGCCAAGCCCATCAAGCTCCTGATTGGTGAACCACTGATCCATTCAAAAATATTTTTGTCTGTTGGCAAGGTTAGGGATATTCACACACACACAGTGCTTCTAACATGGTGTTTTCAACTTGCATATTTTACACACTTTGCCAAACATGATTACGTTGTGTATGTTCATATATATACAATAATAATTATACAAATATTTTATTGATCATAGTGATTCAGGAGTATCATTAAAACAGGTTAATATGCCCCACCAACGTTAGACCACTATACAGAATGTAATTTAATTGCTGAAATAAGTAAGTAAAGTCAATGATGAGAATAATCAGATTAACTGACACCAGACACAGACATATGGCGGCGTGGCAGTTTGTGAGTTCAAATCCCAGTTGAGGACATGTTGAATAATAATTATTGTATAAATGAACATGCACAATGTAATCATGTATGCCATATGTACGTTGAACACACTATGTTAAAAGCACTGTGTGTGAGTATCCCTAACCCTGCCAACAGTGTTACCCATAGCGCAATGACTGGAAGTCTATGGATATCTGCTAGTATTGAAAAGCATGGTAGCAGATAGACTTCCAGTCATTGCGCTATCTGCTACCATGCTTTTCAATACTAGCAGATATCCATAGACTTCCAGTCATTGCGCTAATGCTAGTTAGCATTGGTTCAGGAAACTACCTCTAACTTAATTTATACTGGACACAGAGACATAAAAAAAACGGTGTTCACGAGTTCATCTGTCTCTGGAGAAGATGATGAAGGGCCTCGTTGCCAAAATCCCAAAGTATCCATTTAAGGGCGGCAGATAGCCTAGCGATTAGAGGCAAGCCAGCAACCGGAGGATTGCCAGTTAGAATCCCGGGATTGACAGGAAAAATATGTTGGGAAGTGAACTGGCATCCAGAGGGCTGCTGGCATCAAATCCTAGATGCTATTGCCTGCCATTGTGCTCTTGAGCTAGGCACTTAACCCCCCACACAACAGCTCCCCGGTTGCCAAGCGCGGTCACCCGCAGCCACCCACACCTTTCCAAAACCTCTATATGTACATGTCTCTTTTGGAGGAGTTGGGTTAATAGCGGAAGTCAGATTTGGGTTGGATATTGTGTGCAATTGACCAACAAAGTGAGTGTCTTAATCTTAAGTGTCTATCTTGGTTTGATCCAGGGGGAACAGGCCCCTCTTCAGATGCAGGCTGGGGATGCATGCTACGCTGTGGGCAGATGATCCTTGCACAGGCCCTGGTATGCTCACAGCTGGGACGAGGTGAGGAGAGGACAGGGTCATGCATGGGGTGGGGATGTATGGAACTGCATTAGCAAAGGGGGTGTTTATACAGTGCATTCAGGAAGTATTCAGACCCCTTGACATTTTCCACATTTTGTTACGTTACAGTCTTATTCTAAAATGGATGAAATTATATATGTTTTCCTTATCAATCTATGCACAACACCCCGTCATGACAAAGTGAAAACTATTTATTAGAAATGTTTGCAAATGTATTTAAAAAAACAACAGATGCCTTATTTACATAAGTATTCAGACCCTTTGTTATGAGACTCAAAATTGAGCTCAGGTGCATCCTGTTTCCATTGATCATCCTTGAGATGTTTCTACAACTTGATTGGTGTCCACCGGTGGTAAATTCAATTGATTGGACTTGATTTGGAAAGGCACACACCTGTCTATATAAGGTCCCACAGTTGACAGTGCATGTCAGAGCAAAAACCAAGCCTGAAGGTCGAAGGAATTGTCCGTAGACAGGAATGTGTCGAGGCACAGATCTAGCAAAGGGTACCAAAAAATGTCTGCAGTATTGATGATCCCCAACAACACAATGGCCTCCATCATTCTTAAATGGAAGAAGTTTGGAACCATTAAGACTCTTCCCAGAGCTGCCCCCTGGCCAAACTGAGCAATCGGGGGAGATGGGCCTTGGTCAGGCACGTGACCAAGAACCTGATGGTCACTCTGACAGAGCTCCAGAGTTCCTCTGTGGAGATGGGAGAACCTCCCAGAAGGACAACCATCTCTGTAGCATTCCATTAATCAGTAGAGTGGCCAGACGGAAGCCACTCTTCAGTAAAAGGTACATTGACAGCCCGCTTGGACTTTGCCAAAAGGAACCTAAAGGACTCTCAGACCATGAGAAACAAGATTCTCTGGTCTGATGAAACCAAGATTGAATACTTTGTCCTGAATGCCAAGCGTCACATCTGGAGGAAACCTGGCACCATCCCTACGGTAAAGCATGGTGGTGGCAGCATCATGCTGTGGGTATGTTTTTCAGCGGCGGGACTGTGAGACTAGTCAGAATCGAGGGAAAGATAAATGGAGCAAAGTACAGAGAGATCCTTGATGAAAACCTGCTCAGGACCTGGGTGAAGGTACACCTTCCAACAGGACATCAACCCTAAGCACACAGCCAACAAAATGCAGGATTGGCTTTGGGAGAAGTCTCTGAATGTCCTTGAGTGGCCCAGCCAGTGCCCGGACTTGAACCCGATCGAACATCTCCGGAGAGACCTTGAAATTGCGGTGCAGTGACGCTCCCCATCCAACCAGACAGAGCTTGAGAGGATCTGCAGAGAGGAATGGGAGAAACTCCCCGAATACAGGTTTGCCAAGCTTGTTGCGTCATACCCAAGAAGTATCAAGGCTGTAATCGCTGCCAAAAGTGCTTTAAGAGAGTACTGAGTAAAGGGTCTGAATACTCTTTTCTACATTGTAGAATAATAGTGAAGACATCAAAACTATGAAATAACACATGTAGTAACCTAAAAAGTGTTAAACAAATTCTTCAAAGTAGCCACCCTTTGCCTTGATGACAGCTTTACACACTTGGCATTCTCTCAACCAGCTTCACCTAGAAAGCTTTTCCAACAGTCTTGAAGGAGTTCCCACATATGCTGAGCACATGTTGGCTGCAATTAACAGGTGTGCCTTGTTAAAAGCTATATTGTGTAATTTCTTTCCTTCTTAATGTGTTTGAGCCAATCAGTTGTGTAGGGTGGGTATACAGAAGATATCCCTATTTTGTAAAAGACCAAGTCCGTTTTATGGCCAGAACAGTTCAAATAAGCAAAGAGAAACGTCAGTCCATTATGACTTTAAGACATCAAGGTTAGTCAATCCGGAGAATTTCAAGAACATTGAAAGTTTCTTCAAGTGTAGTCACAAAAACCATCAAGCGCTATGATGAAACTGTCTCATGGGGACCGCTACAGGAAAGGAAGACCCAGAGTTACCTCTGCTATAGAGGATACGTTCATTAGAGTTACCAGCCTCAGAAATTGCAGCCCAAATTAATGCTTCACAGACTTCAAGTAACAGACACATCTCAACATCAACTGTTCAGAGGAGACTGCGTGAATCTGACCTTCATGGTCGAATTGCTGCAAAGACTACAAAAGGACAGTAAAGGACATCACTACTAAGGGACACCAATAATAATAAGAGACTTCCTTGGGCCAAGAAACACAAGAAATGGACATTAGACTGGTGGAAATCTGTCCTTTGGTCTGAGTCCAAATTTGAGAAGTTTGGTTCCAACCACCGTGTCTTTGTGAGACCTAGAGTAGGTGAACGGATCTCAGCATGTGTGATTCCCACCGTGAAGCATGTAGGAGGAGGTGTGATGGTGTGCTTTGCTGGTGACACTGTCTGTGATTTATTTAGAATTCAAGGCACACTTAACCAGCATGGCTACCATAGCATTCTGCAGCGATATGCCATCCCATCTGGTTAGCGCTTGGTGGGGACTATTATTTGTTTTTCAACAGGACAATGACCCAACAGGCTGTGTAAGTGCTATTTGACCAAGAAGGAGAGTGATGGAGCGCTGCATCAGATGACCTTGCCTCCACAATCGCCCAACCTCAACTCAGTTGAGATGGTTTGGGATGAGGTGGACCGCAGAGTGAAGGAAAAGCAGCCAGCAAGTCCTCAGCATTTGTGGGAACTCCTTCAAGACGGTTGGAAAAGTATTCCAGGTGATGGTAGTTGAGAGAATGCCAAGAGTGTAAAGCTGTCATCAAGGCAAAGGGTGGCTACTTTGAAGAATCTCAAATATCAAATATATTTTGGTTTGTTAACACTTTTTTTGGTTACTACCTGATTTCATATGTGTTATTTCATAGTTTTGATGTCTTCACAACTATTCTACAGTGTAGAAAATAGTACAAATAAAGAAAAACCCTTGAATGAGTAGGTGTGTCCAAACTTATGACTGGTACTGTATGTTAAAACAAATCTAAACCTTTTTTTGTTTTGTCATTATGGGGTATCGTGTGTAGATGAAAGGGGAATCAACAATTTAATCAATTTTAGAAAATTAATCAAAAACTAAATTTGGAAAAAGTCAAGGGGTCTGAATACTTTCCGAATGCACTATATGTGAAGGATTCATCTGGTCATGATATGTGTTCTACGATGTAATCAATTCAACAGTGAGAAAGAGAAAAGGGTTTTATTAGACAGGGTATGGGAATGACACAGTGATTGTGGCCTGTTCTCCTGCTGTAGCCTGGCGTTGGAGGGCAGAGGGAGGACAGCCGGAGAAGTACCATCGTATCCTCCACTGTTTCCTGGATAGGAAAGACAGCTGTTACTCCATACACCAAATGGGTAAGAGAGAGTCCTAGCCTAACCCTGCCTTTACCTTGGTCTGACCACATGTAAAGTACCCTGAATAAGCAGATGAAAGTGTTTTCTATCACATTCCTATCATTTTCTGGATGACTGTCCTCAAAAGTAAAAATGTGTAACTTGAAGGAAAATCAAATAGCCTGATGAATCAATGACCGGCTAGACAGGCTAGAAAGAAGCTAAGACAGACCAGGGATGTAGGCCTGCAGATCAATTGCCAAAGACACAAAAATAGTTTGAATAGTAGAATACACAAGGTGCAATTTCAAAATTTTTGTTGTGCATCATTCATTGTTTTGTTTGTTATGTCAGTCACTGACAGCCACTCAATTAGTTCATGTCAGCTAACATTTGTTAGCTGGCCCCTGGACTAATTTACCAATCTATCTAAACTTGTGGTAATCTTGGTTGAATTACCAACCTGGGAGCCCCCGTTGATTTTGTTAGTCACTCTCACTCAGATATCTTATTAAAAACAGCAAACATTTCTCTCTAACTTATGGTAAAATGTGTAGATTCAGGAAATTAACTCAAACTTTTTCTCTCCGCTGTCAAGAGGAGGGCCGCTAAAATGTTTTGCTCACAAGGTGAGGATATGGGTACGCAGACCCGCGAGCCACTGCGGCCCACCCGTGATGAGTTCAGATTTTGTTGTGGCCCCCACCCCCATCAGTTGCCCATCCCTGACTTAGACCTTCTGGAGTGAGCTTGGTGTTCATTTTTTGGTTTTTCTACTTGCAGCTCAGATGGGAGTTGGTGAAGGAAAGTCTGTAGGAGAGTGGTATGGCCCAAACACAGTTGCACAAGTGCTCAAGTAAGTATTTTATATGCACGTTTTAAGACTGATCTATTCATGTCTAATCTCTCGTGGACAGATTCACGTGTAAACGGGAAGTGACAATTTTCGAGAATTGTAACTTCTGGGTAACCGAGATTAATTCATTTCAGAACATTTGATTGTCAGATGTTAGTAGTGTGACCTCTAGCACAAATACGTTTGTGGCATAAATAAACCTACTATCTCTCGTCAGGAAACTTGCTCTATTTGATGACTGGAATTCTCTTGCTGTGTATGTGTCAATGGACAACACCGTGGTGATCGAGGACATCAGTACGTTTTTTTTTTCCCTCACTTGCTAAATATATACAGTGTATTCGGAAAGTATTCTAACCCCTTGACTTTTCCACATTTTGTTAAGTTACAGCCTTATTCTAAAATGTATTTTAAAAAATGATCCTCAGCAATCTATATACAGTACACTATAATGACAAAGCGAAAACAGGTTTTTAGAAATCTTTGCAAATGTATTTAAGTATTCAGACCCTTTGTATGAAACTCAAAATTGAGCTCAGGTGCATCCTGTTTCTGTTGATCATCCTTGAGATGTTTCTACAACTTGATTGGAGTCCACCTGTGGTAGATTCAATTGATTGGACATGATTTTGAAAGGCACAGACCTGTCTATATGAGGTCCCACAGTTGACCTTGCACATCAGAGCAAAAACCAAGCCATGAGGTCAAAGGAATTGTCCGTAGAGCTCAGAGACAAGATTGTGTCGAGGCACAGATCTGGGGAAATTCTGCAGCGAAGAAGGTCCCCAAGAACACAGTGGCCTCCATCATTCTTAAATGGAAGAAGTTTGGAACCACCAACTCCCATCTGAGCTGAAAAACCAAAAAAGGAAAATAGAGAGATCCTTGATGAAAACCTGCTCCAGAGTACTCAGGACCTTAGACTGGGGCGAAGGTTCACCTTCCAACAGGACAATGACCATAAGCACACAAACAAGACAATGCAGGAGTGGCTTTGGGACAAGTCTCTGAATGTCCTTGAGTGGCCCAGCCAGTGCCCGGAATTGAACCTGATCGAACATCTCTGGAGAGACCTGAAAATAGCTGTGCAGCGACGCTACCCATGCAACCTGACAGAGCTTGAGAGGTTCTGCAGAGAAGAAAGGGAGAAACTCCCCAAATACAGGTGTGCCAAGCTTGAGGCTGTAATGGCTGCCAAAGATGTTTCAACAAAGTATTGAATGAAGGGTCTGAATACCTAATGTAAATGTCATATTTTTAAGAGAACTGTTTTTGCTTTGTCATTATGGGGTATTGTGTGTAGATTTGGGGGGGGGGGGACGACGACGACGACTATTTTATCCATTTTAAAATAAGGCTGTAGCCTACAAAATGTAGAAAAAGTCAAGGGGTCTGAATACTATCCGAAGGCACTGTATGTATATTTTTGTATTCGTACCTTCTGAGCCTTCTGTATATGAGGACAGTGGTGAAGCTGTGATTCCAAAGACACAAAGGTTTTCTTTCCATGTCCTCTCCAGAGAAGCAGTGTCGCCAGGCAAGCAGTGAGAGCAGATTGCGGCCGAGACCCTGTGGCTGGCAGGAACCCTTCACCTCTAGGGAAACACCAGAACAAGCCTGTTCTCACACGGACGGGCATAGAGCCACGACTTGTCCACATTCCCAGTCCCATTCTGACTGGAGACCCCTACTGCTGGTCATACCACTCCGCATGGGAATAAACCACATCAACCCTGTCTACATCCAGGCCCTCAAGGTACTGGGCCATCAATGCTTTCTGTGATGGGATTGGGGATTTCTCTTATTATTCAATTGATACTAAACTACTATGCAATATTCCTGTATTTACTGTTGCCTTTAAATAGTTATACTGTACTGACTCCATGTGTTGTCCCATTCAGGAGTGTTTTAAAATGCCACAGTCCTGTGGTGTGCTGGGAGGAAAGCCCAATCTGGCCTATTACTTCATCGGATTTGTAGGTGAGTCTAAGAGGAAACCGGAACTGAAGGTTCACAAATGGGTAGTAACAAAAGGAGATAAACCTGTGAGTTGTCTAGCCAACATGTTCAGCAGGCCTTCTTGTGTTCTCCAGGAGAGGAGCTGATCTACCTGGACCCCCACACCACCCAGTCAGCCGTGGAGGCTGAGGCTGGCAGTGGAGTGGACGACCAGAGCTACCACTGTCTGAGGAGCCCACGCCGCATGAAGATCACCAACCTGGACCCCTCTGTGGCCCTGGTGAGAGCTGTACCCACACACCGACCACCACAACCTGTCATACCACTGAGCCTCCTATCTCATGGGCCTTGTTTTCATAGTTGAATTTGAAGTGCATGCTGGTGTGTTCTAAAAAGTTGCTCTAATGGGAATTTTGTTTACTGTGGTGATGAGTTTGTTTACTGTGGTGATGAATTTGTATACTGTGGTGATGATTTTGTTTACTGTGGTGATGAGTTTGTTTACTGTGGTGATGAGTTTGTTTACTGTGGTGATGAGTTTGTTTACTGTGGTGATGATTTTGCCACATAATTGCTAATCAAAATTCTGTCTTTTTTTTTTTCCCCCCCAAGGGATTTTTTTGTAAGAGTGAAGATGACTTTGATAGTTGGTGTAACCTGGTCCAGCAGGTGAGAGTCATCCACTCAAGTCACAATTGTATGTAGATGGATATTGTCCGGTGGTTGAGACCCATGTCGTTGTCCTTTTTAAGGAGATTCAGATGAAGAGGAACCTGAGGATGTTTGAGCTGGTGGAGAATCACCCGCCCCACTGGCCCCCCTTCGTTCCTCCCACCAAACCAGAGGTCCAGACCACAGGGGCAGGTATGAGCATACCTACCAGACAGATCCACTAATATTACACCAATAACAAGCAATCCTTGCCGCAAATATCAAGCTTCCACTCTCCGGTATTTCCCTATATTGTTTCGAAGTGACAGTATAGGTCTATACATGAAGTGCATTTATTTCTTGAACCTCATTGAAACTCCTATGTGGTGTTTAATCTCAACTGACACATACTAACCAAAATTAAGTGTGTTATGTAAAATTGATTACTGTTCTCTTTTCGAACAGAGTTCATCGAATCGACCGACAAGCTGTTTGAGTCTGAAGAGGAGTTTGAGATCCTCAACGTGTGACCAGCCTCCCTTTCGCTCCCCTCTGCTCATTCCAGTGGATGGTGATTGGGTGGATTACCTTGGCTCCCATGTTCCACACTGTGCTGTAGAAGTGCCTCAGAACAACACCAAGCACAAACTGCTTACCACTTTGCAAAAAAAACACTAACAACCCAGCAAGAGACGATAAAAACTAGGAAAGATCCTAGACAACTCAAGACAGAATTTGTTATTTTTATTTTTTACATTTTTTAATTATTTATATTTCTTCATTTTTGGTCGGTAATAATTTTTTTAAACTGCATTGTTTAAGGGCTTGTAAGCGTTTCACTGTAAGGTCTACCTGTTGTTTTCGGCGCATGTGACAAATAAAATTGGATTTGAAGTCAGGAACATGGTGTATACAGTAAACACAAGCTTGGACTGTCTCATTTTTATGTTGTAACCAGGAAACAAAGCCAGGGACCATGGTTGTCTCTACATGAAACAGGCTTTTTTTGTCTGTGTTAGACTTGTTTAATGAACAAGAGAGACGAAGACCGTTCAGATGCATGAACCGCATTGTACAGTGAGACTACACCTCTGCTGCAGCAGGGAAAGGACCTAGGTGAAGACAGCAGGGAAAGGACCTAGGTGAAGACAGCAGGGAAAGGACCTAGGTGAAGACAGGCACGAGGATATGTCTGAAGAAGCCACTACCTCCTGACGCCGGGAGACAGAAATATGCAGACAGTGTTAAAATACAAAACATACAACCAATAACTTGTTTATTAAGAAAAGTGCCTCTGAAATATATTTGTGTTCAATGGTTGGGGAGGGCAAAGGTTTTCCCAAGGTGTGGGATGTGGAACACTCATGTAAATATTCCTGACAATAAAGATATTTAAACACTTTGCTTAGCCTCAGGGTTGATATTGCCTCTTAGTGCTATCTTCCTCATGTGTCATGTAGAAATGGAGTGTGTAGACTAGAGCCTGGAGTGCTCATTAGCAGAACTACCTCCTACTGTGATTAACCTAACCCTCCAGCTTTTTCCGGCTAACCCTTGTCCACCGATTTGATCAGGATCTCTATTTAGAGATCTTTTTTACAGACTAATCTTCCGAAAGTCCTTAATGATGAATTGTACTACGATGTTATCCCTGCAACCCCACTGTATAAGTACTGATGATGGTAGCCTGAGGAAGGAACATTAACTAATACCTCTGTGGTGGAAATGGCATTATGATGGTGACCTGTTGTATAACCAGCCCAGTAAATGAAGACAAGCTGTAGATAACAGCATTCGCTTTATTTTAATGGTATAATTACATCCATTAATGGTATAAAAGCATTAAAGGGTGCAATCACCAGGGCCCAAATTCACAAAATATTTTAAGACATTTCTAAACTGCCATTTTTTCCTTAACTATAGATTTAAGAAAAGTTGCTATTCCTAAAAAAGGTTATTGGGAAAAAAAAGAGTTAAATATTGTTCTGGAATTGCAGTTATAAACATTTAGTTTTTTCTTAAGAGGCTTAAGTTTTTGCATAATAAATGTTTTGTGAATATGGGCCCAGGGCATGGTAATTAAATACAAAATAGGGCACAATTTTTTAATTTTCATAACCCAAACGTGCTGACTTCTGTCCAGGTACAGAGCAAATGATCCAGTAAATGCCCTGTGAAAAATGTGAAAAGAAAATGCAAACATCCTCTCTCGATTCATGAAAAATACTAATAATTCAGGCCTACGCAAGAAAAAGTATTTTCTTCCAGTTGACAACCAATACATTGCCTGAAGACTCACAACTTTAACTTTCCTTCACAAAAAGTATTTTCTTCCAGTTGACAACCAATACATTGCCTGAAGACTCACAACTTTAACTTTCCTTCACAAAAAAAAATCTGATTTCAATCTTGAACAAACCATACAATTATGAACAAGAAATACTTTTAACAAATGACAACATTTACTTGAACAGTGGAGATAAAACATTTTCTAAGAGAATGACAGTTTGTGCCATTGGGGCTGTCATTCTGTTACTGACCTTAACACTTAACTGTTTGTTCTTCAAGTACATTTGTATAACTTTCTGTGTAAATTGTTAAAAGTAGTCATTGTGCATTGAGTTATATGGTTTGTTCAACTTTGAAATCAATTGATTTTGTTTGGAATACATTTAAAATTGAAAGATCTGAGTCTCGGCGTCATTCCATTTCCCTGGAATTGCCCAAAATAAACTTCTTTGCAAAGGGCTATAAGAACATGTTCTCCAAGTGTAAAAAAAAACAACCTAGTCTGGGTACCAGTCATTTAAGATAACATCCCACTTGTTGTACTCCGTGCCATATGCAAGGGAGTACAAGGTGTGGAACTGGTACCCAGACTAGAAACAACCACCAAAAGTAAAGAAACATGACAGACATTTTTTTATATGAACAATTCCACAGAGTACAAATAACTTGTTTATTTGATCATTATCATCGTGTAAACAACAAGGCCGAGTATTCACAATCTGGTTAATTCAATAATGTATCGACTCAAAAGCAGCACTGACAGTTTTTAAACTGTCCTCTTACTCACTGTCATCAGTATTGATACACAAGGGGAGACAAGAACACAGCCAACGTCTGGTGGCAGCAGTCTGTCCTGCTGGTGTGGGGAGGTCTATGCCAGTGTAGAGTCCGGGTCCAGACCCACTCTCTCTGGGACTGGTACGTGCAGGAAGTGGAGAAGTGACCTCATCAATAGGCAAAGGGACATCACAGGTGGCACACTGATCATCCCTCAGGTAGAGAGCAATGTAGTTGAGACGATCTGTTGAAATCTGGATAGACTCAGTTTGAGTGGGCAGGTCACTATCTTCAACCCCATGCTGGTCCAAGGACAAACCAGTGACATTCAACACAGGCACATCTGATAGGTTCAGCAGCACATCACTGCTTGGATGAGAAGAGTGACGAGGCGAGCTACAGAGAGGGTTTCTACTGTTCCATTCAACTGCAGAGCAGTGATGAGCTGCAGGATGACACGTGAACATACAGTCATCATGTTCACAGTTCCTCTGTGAAGGAGGCTGGTTAGCGCTTGGTAGAGAGGAATAGGAGCTGTAGGACTTAAGAGCCTCCGGTGAGCCATGTGTATGACCATCCATGTGGCTCCCGAGAGACATGTTCATGTATTCATCACACACTAAATTATCAACATCACTGAGGCTGTCCTTTGCTGGTGAACAGCTCCGTGGAAGCATCATCATGTAGCCCTGGGGCCCCAGCTGGTCTGAGGGCAACATGGTAGCACTAGGTGTTTGAAGAAGAGTGGGGGTCACATTGTAATCTGAAGGGATGTCATCTGTAAAATGAGGACCTGGTCCACAAGTCATTGGCATATAACCTTCCCCCACTGGGAGTTTACTCTGATTATAGATATGGAGGAAGGGGGGCTTGGATAAGAGGTATTTTTCGCATTTTGGAGTGCAAGAGGTGGTTTGGTGGTATTGTCTGGAATGTTCAGGCTTAGACGTTTCCACATCACAGCTATCTCCTTGATTAGCCCCGGCCACAGCCGTTACCTGCAAATCCATGGCCACGTAGTCAGTCAAGCTGTTCTCGTCAATGAGTGTGGTGTTAAACAGTGAGTCAGGGGTGTTACTCCTGGACAACTGAAAGACACATGGGTTGGAGCACAAATCCTCAGCGCAGACAGAGCCTCTGTCGCTGGTAGAACCAAAGACTGAAGTGTCAGAGGTCCAGGGGTGTGTATCAGAGTCATTGCCACTGCTGCTGGATACACTGATGGTGGTGGAGATGCATGCACAGTGACTGAGGCTCTCTTCAAGGTTTTTACTGATGCAGACATTACGGAGAGCCAAGGTGCCAGTCCCTGGGCTGATCAGTTGGTTCATTGTCCCCTCTCCATGGCTAGAAGTTTGATTGGGGCTGTGGCCTCCATCTCCTTTATCTTTCTGTTGGGACGCTTTGCTCACAACAGTTTCCACCCTTATAGAGCGCTGTAACCCAGTCAGGCTGGGTGGGAGGTTGCCATGGTGTTGACGTCGTGTGGTGACTACGGCACATGGGTTTGATGGGAATGACTGACTCTTGCTCCGAGGCATGAAATCAGGGATAGCCCTCAGGGCTCTCATGGCCTCCAGGATTGTCTCATGCATGTTCTGAGCCACCACAGGGTCGCCTGATTCTACCTGCATCCAGATCTCCCCGGGCCCAGTGGAGGACGAGCGGCCCACCTCCATAAAGAAGAAGCTCTCGGAGTGACCACAGCGACGCACATTCATCAGAGGCAGGTTCACAGACGTCATCTCAGAGCACATCTTCACCAGGTGAATGGTCTTGGCAGAGAGACACAGCCGGCACACTCCTATCAGGTTCTTGGTTTGTCCTAAACCTTTGGGCTTTACAATCACCTGCCACACCTCCTTGAAGATGGCTCCAGGAGAGACGGTCCAGTATCCATCATCCAACTCCTCAGCGTCCTGGTACTCCTTTTTCTCCTGGATCACCAGATCACTCAGAGCCAGGTACCAATCCTCTTGCTCCTCCTCATTCTCCGCTATCATGACAAAGTGCTCATCCTTAGTGTACAGGGCTATCAGGTGCTTGTGTTTAGAATCTACCCTTTTACTGACAGTAAAACATTGATACAGATAAATTACCTTCTTTGGAGAACCCACAGCACTGGGAGATTTACAAATGGATTTCATTCCATTTCTAAATTTCTTCTCACTATCATAGTACTCCAAACGGCTGGGGCCTGTGTCACTTGGCCCTCTCAAGACAAAAAATCTCTTGTGGCTGTGCTTCATCTTTCTCAGGTATCCAGACTTCCATACATCTCTAGCCTCAACACCAGAGCAAAATTTGGTAGTGACAGCTAAGGCCATGGCAGATGCAGCCGGGTCCTGGGAAACACCACCAGAGGCAGGTACCTCATAGACACAGGATGATGACAAATCTCTCACTGTATTATCTAGAGGGTTCTTCTTAGGTAACAGATTATGGCCATGGCTATAGTACTGCTTATGATGCCTCTTCAACTGGAGAACTTGGAGGGGCGGTGGTGATGCTGCCTCTAGCTGAAGGTGAGCACTGCTGCTGAGGGAAGATGATGGTAGTGGTGATGATGGTGACGATGTGGTTGTTGATGTTGTAACTTTCAGAGCTCGTGAATTGCAGCTATGGGAAACATCTCCTAAATCCATACCGCTGCTCTCTGGTGTTTTCGCCATCGTCAAAGCGCCATTCCTGGGAAAACAAAAAACTATTGGTGCTCAGTAACTTAGTTTGTGCATGCTTCATACATGTTTCATGTTTAGATTTTTTAATACATATCCTTACCTGTTCGGGTAAGCAGCAGGTACTTCGCGAATAAAAACAACACTTGCTGTGCAATTGCAGTGAAAACGAATAAATCCCTAATTTCTCTTGAAGGTAGGCTGCACTTCGGTAAAACGAAAACAACTCTGTCTGGGTTTCGATTGGATCCGTGCTATAGGCGGTCCTTGGGAAGTCCGTCCCCCAAATTGAAGTTGACATTTAAAATGGGATTTAGGTAGGGGTTAGGGTAAGGGTTATTGAGTTAAGGTTAGTGTTAGGATTTAGGATATGGACGTCCCGAGGATCCCATATTGATTGATCAGGCTGTACGGTTTACCAGAACAGTCACAGATCGGCTGATTCCGAACATTTAAAAAAAGTTAATTGATCAATTTATTTGACCTCTGGCTTTGACGATAGTTGGGGTATCTTTGAACACTCTATAAAAATATATGCAACGTAAAATATATATTTTTTAACAAAAGTTACAAGCGTGACAACTCTAGTGGCTCTAGGGTGTGTATTTTGCGTTTCATATAATTGACTCGTGGAGGTGATTGACTATATACCTATTGTTATACATAATCTCTCTATTTCAGTGTTTTGGAGCTATTATTATGATTATTATTAGCTGTTATATAATAGCAATAAGGCCCGAGGGGGTGTGGTATATGACCGATATACCAAGGAAAGCGCTGTTCTTAAGTTCGACGCAACGTGGAGTGCCTTTATACAGCCTTTAGCTGTGGTACATTGGCCATGTACCACAAACCCCTGAGGTGCCTTATTGCTATCATAAACTGGTTACCAACGTTGTTAGAGAAGTACAAATAAATGTTTTGTCATACCCATGGTATACAGTCTGATATACCACTGCAGTCAGCCAATCAGCATTCAGGGATTTAATCACCCAGTTTATATTTTGCAACAAATCTGCTTTATAATCTCAAGGGACGGTGCTAGATACCCGCGTAGAGTTGACAATATATTCTGTCTCACTCACTGTTGTAAGGATTTAATGCAAATGTTAATCCATTATGCCCTTCTTAATGTGGATAGCCTATGTGTAGGATTATCTATATGCCTCTATGGCCTCATTCCGTTCTCCATATGGTGTAACTATACTTTCAGCCTTGGGGGGGGGGCAACTGATGCAAAACAAAGATGGACGTTTGATACATGTTTTATTTCTTCCTCTACACAGCCTTTTATTGCATTGTTGCATCACCAGATATTGTACTTGCAGGGCCCACCATCTCAAGCACTGTGTGACAAAACCAACCATTGGCAATTAAAATTCCATGTATTTTGAGATGCAGACGATGATGATAGATAGGTAAAACCACTGTTTTCTCATCTCAAGGGAACAACCTATAGAGAAGCATTTCAAATGGCTCAGTAGGATCGGCTAGAGACGGCTACAGCTGCATAGTAGGTCATGAAACGTAGATTCAGTTTCTCGTTGCAATACTCTATCATATTTACAGATGAACAGGTAAATAAATACTATAGACATGTACAACCCTTATATAACTCTTGTATGTTATTAGATATTTTCCCCACAGTTTGTTTGTTTGTTTGAGCACAGGAGAAGAACACATGCTCTCGAGATGAATAAGAGATTGGAGGCTAAATCATGCAACTGGGTCAAAACATTGTTTTTCTTTTCACTGAGAATCACTGTAGAGAGTGTTTTTTTCTTCCCCCTGTACCAGTGACTCATCTTCTACTTGCTGTCTGCTTGAAGAAATGGACAACTGTGGTGAGGAGCGGGTGAGAAAATGTGATACCTTAACGGTTCAGTGACGAAATCCCATTTGCTATTTATAGCTCCTTCTCCAGAGACAAATTCCTCTTCGAAAGGCTTCTTATGATGATTGTAGAATAATCTCTACAGTATATTGTGATGTAGTATTATGTCCACTGATGCCAATTGTATGGTGTACGGTAATGCAAACTCACCATGTCCTAATGAGGCATTGTCTATTTCTAAAAACTCCCATTGATTAGTAGATGCTAATAGCTTTACATATACCTTTGTCCCTTTCCTGCATATGCACAATATGCTATGGTCTGTGGCAATAACTTTTCAAACTCTCATTTCTATAGGAAGTGTATGGAGCCATGGTTGTAAAAAAAAAAGTCCTTGATTGTCAAAATGGCAAACACAAGTGGAGAGAGAGTTTCCAGGTTTCACTAGAGGTGTTTCTTGCAAAGAACCATTTCAGTGATGATGCATCATCACATTGTCCTCGTCCAAACCTGCTGCCAGAGTCAGAGCCTCCTCACCGCTTTCTGCAGGAGATGCTTTAAGTCCTTCGCTGTCTTCGTTCTGAAAGACAGCAAGAAGGATGTGGGACATCAGTTCATAAAGCCTGTGGCCTTTTTTTCCCATTGAACTGTCATTGCTGAAGAGAGAGTCCCACTTGCGCTCCGGTTAAGTTTGAAAGAACACAACGTTAGTCAGCTGTTAGCAAGATCTTCAGCAGAAAAAAATCCAGGAAGAGTAAAAAGGCAATCAGTGTAAGTACTGAGTATTCCACTGAGATACTACTCTAGTCATGAACACCTTGTAATGCTATACATTTTTCATGCATAACTCTACATCATTTATTCTCCTTGGCAAGTTGTTGTTCCGCTTTCTTCCGCTTGTGTCGGTTGATCTCCTCCATCTGCAAGCCATGAGCCATTTTCCTGAAACATACATTGGAGAGGTAAAGCAAATGCCACACATGGGAACTCAAGACCAGAGCTGGCCAACCCTCCTCATAATGCGCTGCATGTATCCACTTTACGTTGGCAGAGGCTGTATTTACACAGGCGGCACAATTCTGATATTTTTTCCACTTATTGGACTTTTGACCAATCACATCAGATCTTTTCACGTCAGCTCTTTTTCAGAACTGATCTGATTGGTCAAAAGACCAATTAGTGAACCAAAATATCAGAATTGGGCTGCCTGTTTTAACACAGCCTTTGTAACTCTTTTTGAGCTGCTGGTAAAGTGCAGTTTGTATACAAATCAGTTAATGATACATATACTATATATACAAAGGTATGTGAACATACCCTTCAAATTAGTAGATTAGGCTGTTTCAGCCACACCCGTTACTGACAGCTGTATAAAATTAAGCACACAGCCATGCAATCTCCATAGACAAACATTGGCAGTAGAATGGCCTTACTGAAGAGGTCAGGGACTTTCAACGTGACATAGGATGCAACCTTTCCAACAAGTCAGTTCATCACATTTATTCCCTGCTTGAGCTGTCCCGGGCAACGGTAAGTACTGTTATTGTGAAGTGGAAACGTCTAGGAGCAACAACGGCTCAGTCGCGAAGTAGTCAGACAAACAAGCCCACAAAATAGGACCACCAAGTGCTGAAGTGCGCAGCTCGTAAAAATTGTCTGTCCTTGGTTGCAACACTCACTACCGAGTTCCAAACAGCACAATAACTGCGCAATGCCAAGCGTCGGTTGGAGTGGTGCAATACCAAGCGTCGGTTGGAGTGGTGTAAAGCTCGCCGTTATTGGACTCTGGAGCAGTGGAAAAGCATTCTCTGGAGTGATGAATCATGCTTCACCATCTGGCAGTCCGACGACGAATCTGGGTTAGGAGGATGCCAGGAGAACGCTACCTGCCCAAATGCATAGTGCCAACTGTAAAGTTTGGTGGATGAGGAATAATGGTCTGGGGTTGTTTTTCATGGTTCGGGCTCTGCCCATTAGTTCCAGTGAAGGGAAATCTTAATGCTACAGCATACAATGACATTCTAGACGATTCTGTGCTTCCAACTTTGTGGCAGCAGTTTGAGGAAGGCCCTTTCCTGTTTCAGCATGACAATGCCCCCATGCACAAAGCAAGGTCTTTACAGAAATTGTTTGTTGAGATCGGTGTGGAAGAACTTGACTGGCCTGCACAGAGCCCTGACCTCAACCCCATCGAACACCTTTGGGATGAATTGGAACGCCGAATGCGGGCCTAATCGCCCAACATCAATGCCCAATGCTGTTGTGGCTGAATGGAAGCAAGTCCCCAACATCTAGTGGAAAGCCTTCCCAGAAAAGTGGAGGCTATTATAGCAGCAAAGGGGGGACCAACTCCATATTAATGCCCATGATTTTGCAATGAGATGTTCGACAAGCAGGTGTCCACACATTTTGGTCATTTAGTGTAGTTTGATACCTGCAGGATCACGGTCACTTGGAACAAAGATAATCATTCCTTTTTCAGGACTTAGCTTTGACTTTCCTTACCCTGACTTAAGCTCAGGTGGCACAGGCAGGGGTTTGGTGAAACTGTCCCTTCCAACCAGCCAGTAGGTCTCCTCCATTCCTTTCCCCTGTGGAGACATGAGACATCCAAGGTCATTATTATTCAGTTGTTCATTTTATCATTTACTTTGAGGGTAATTTAAATGCCAGAGAGTGGGAGCACAAAGCTGACCTTGAGCTCTGTCTTTCCACGAAGTTGAACCTGGTAGCCTTCTCTCAGATCCACCAGGATCTTTGCTGTGCTATGGCTCAAATGGATTCGGGAGGCTGCAAACAATATGGTAGGAAAAATCTTATTTTGGGAGTCTGGTACAGTGCCTTGCGAAAGTATTCGGCCCCCTTGAACTTTGCGACCTTTTGCCACATTTCAGGCTTCAAACATAAAGATATAAAACTGTATTTTTTTGTGA
Source organism: Oncorhynchus mykiss (assembly GCF_013265735.2). Lineage (NCBI taxonomy): Eukaryota > Metazoa > Chordata > Actinopteri > Salmoniformes > Salmonidae > Oncorhynchus > Oncorhynchus mykiss. The sequence goes on along the minus strand of NC_048593.1, from coordinate 34,842,088 downwards.
AGAATCAACAACAAGTGGGACACAATCATGAAGTGGAACGACATTTATTGGATATTTCAAACTTTTTTAACAATTCAAAAACTGAAAAATTGGGCGTGCAAAATTATTCAGCCCCTTTACTTTCAGTGCAGCAAACTCTCTCCAGAAGTTCAGTGAGGATCTCTGAATGATCCAATGTTGACCTAAATGACTAATGATGATAAATACAATCCACCTGTGTGTAATCAAGTCTCCGTATAAATGCACCTGCACTGTGATAGTCTCAGAGGTCCGTTAAAAGCGCAGAGAGCATCATGAAGAACAAGGAACACACCAGGCAGGTCCGAGATACTGTTGTGAAGAAGTTTAAAGCCGGATTTGGATACAAAAAGATTTCCCAAGCTTTAAACATCCCAAGGAGCACTGTGCAAGCGATAATATTGAAATGGAAGGAGTATCAGACCACTGCAAATCTACCAAGACCTGGTCGTCCCTCTAAACTTTCAGCTCATACAAGGAGAAGACTGATCAGAGATGCAGCCAAGAGGCCCATGATCACTCTGGATGAACTGCAGAGATCTACAGCTGAGGTGGGAGACTCTGTCCATAGGACAACAATCAGTCGTATATTGCACAAATCTGGCCTTTATGGAAGAGTGGCAAGAAGAAAGCCATTTCTTAAAGATATCCATAAAAAGTGTCGTTTAAAGTTTGCCACAAGCCACCTGGGAGACACCAAACATGTGGAAGAAGGTGCTCTGGTCAGATGAAACCAAAATTGAACTTTTTGGCAACAATGCAAAACGTTATGTTTGGCGTAAAAGCAACACAGCTGAACACACCATCCCCACTGTCAAACATGGTGGTGGCAGCATCATGGTTTGGGCCTGCTTTTCTTCAGCAGGGACAGGGAAGATGGTTAAAATTGATGGGAAGATGGATGGAGCCAAATACAGGACCATTCTGGAAGAAAACCTGATGGAGTCTGCAAAAGACCTGAGACTGGGACGGAGATTTGTCTTCCAACAAGACAATGATCCAAAACATAAAGCAAAATCTACAATGGAATGGTTCAAAAATAAACATATCCAGGTGTTAGAATGGCCAAGTCAAAGTCCAGACCTGAATCCAATCGAGAATCTGTGGAAAGAACTGAAAACTGCTGTTCACAAATGCTCTCCATCCAACCTCACTGAGCTCGAGCTGTTTTGCAAGGAGGAATGTGAAAAAATGTCAGTCTCTCGATGTGCAAAACTGATAGAGACATACCCCAAGCGACTTACAGCTGTAATCCCAGCAAAAGGTGGCGCTACAAAGTATTAACTTAAGGGGGCTGAATAATTTTGCACGCCCAATTTTTCAGTTTTTGATTTGTTAAAAAAGTTTGAAATATCCAATAAATGTCGTTCCACTTCATGATTGTGTCCCACTTGTTGTTGATTCTTCACAAAAAAATACAGTTTTATATATTTATGTTAGAAGCCTGAAATGTGGCAAAAGGTCGCAAAGTTCAAGGGGGCCGAATACTTTCGCAAGGCACTTTATAAAGCGCTTACTAAAACGCAGCCTAGAATTGCTTAATCTTTTAGCCATATTTGGCTCTTTGGTGGCAGGTCTTACGCATTCCTGTGGATTCCATCCTGGAGGCAGTGTTGACTGTGTCACCAAACAGACAGTACCTGGGCATGGTGAGGCCTACCACCCCAGCAACACATGGGCCTACAAACACACACACACACACACACACACAAAAAATGGTGGAAAAAGTATCCAATTGTGATACTTTAATAAAAGTATCGATACCTTAATAGAAATTTCAAAGTGAAAGTCACCCAAGAAAATACTACTTGAGTGAAAGTATATGGTTGTAAATATACTTACATATAAAAACTAAATGTAATTTCTAAAACATACTTAAGTATCAAAAGTAAGATTATAAATCATTTCAAATTCCTTACATTAAGCAAAGCAGACAGTACCATTTTCTTGTTTTTACATTTTCCTTATAGCTGGGGCAAACTCCAACACTCAGACATCATTTTCAAATTATGCATTTGTGTTTAGTGAGTCCGCCAGATCAGAGGCAGTAGGGATGATCACGTGTTCTCTTGATAAGTACATGAATTGGACCATTTCTGTCCTGCTAAGCATTCAAAATGTAACGAGTACATTTGGGTGTCAGGGAAAATGTATGGAGTAAAAAGTAAATTATTTTATTTATGAATATAGTGAAGTAAAAGTAAAAGTTGTCAAAAAGATAAATATTAAAGTACAGATACCTCCCCAAATTACTTTATTAGTACTTTAAAGTATTTTTACTTAAGTAGTTATATCACTTCACCCACACAGCACTGGTGACATGCCTGTTCCTAGGGGACATTTCATATCAACACTGTCAGAAAAATATAAAAGCACTGGGAAGTTCATGGCAGTTTGACTGTTTATGATGTTTGACATCAGTATAGTTTGTGGCGTTAATTTCAAAATGATTTGTACTTCCATTTTGTTGATACGGGGGTCTTTAAAATGGAGCCCTGACCTGAGTGCAGTCCAATGCGTATGCGAACAGGTACATCCGGCATGTGTCTCATCTTGAAGGTGCCAACAGCACTCAGGATGTCCAGGGCCATGCTGGATATCTCTGCAGCATGACGGTTTCCATTGGGAACAGGTAGGCCGGACGCCACCATGTATGCATCTCCTATTGTCTCCACCTACAATCGAAGAGGAAATATCTTCAGTAGGTTACAAAGGTGCACAGGAAGACACACTAAGTCATTAATTCAAGACTAAGCAAAAGGCTTACCTTGTATACATCATGATTGCCAATGATGGCGTCAAATAGAGTATATAGGTCATTGAGGAGGTCCACCACTTCGATAGGCTCGCTGTTGGCAGAGATTGTGGTAAAACCTACTATGTCGCTGAAGTAAAGTGTTACATTTTCAAAATGCTCTGGTTCCACAGTACCGCCAACCTTCAGGACGTCTGCAACAGATCTGCAAACAGAGAAGAAATACCATTTAAGGCCCTCGTCATCGGAAACTGTATACTTTGTTTGAGGAGAAACATTTGTACATCCTAGTCAGTATCTTTGAGTGTATGTGTCATTGTCTGTTATTCACGGAGGCAGCATCTGAGTGAGTAGTTTCTCAGTCTTCAGTTTCTCTATCTCCAGCTCCTCAGTCCTCTCTCTGATCAGCTCCTCCAGGTTAGAGGAGTACTGCTCCAGCATCCGCAGCATGGAGTCTATAATGTTGGTCTTCCTCCCTTTGTTGATGTTCTTAAACTGGGATTGATGGGGGATGTGTTAAAGGTGAACTCGAATGATGCTTTTATATCCCCCAGTCAAACTTATACAGACAAAAGGTTCCCTTATATTAGTCTATTTGTTTAAAGACACTGATTGTGAGTGGTCTGTTTGAAGTCTCAGTCTAAGGTACCTGGTCAAAGATGTCATTGAAGTGCGGCCGCCTATCTGCCTGTTCGTTCCAGCACTGTTTCATCAGCTGGATACACTCCAGGGGGGCGTGGTCTGGTGATACCACAGGGCGGCACAGTGGTGGAGAATTCCTCACCTTCTGGATGACATCTGACAGACCGGAGCAGAAACTCTGAGTTACCCCACCAAGACCAAGCTACAGTATCTACTACTGACATTTTCTTTTGCACATTTTAGTCATTGAGCAACTTACAGTAGTTAGTGCATGCATTTTTGTAATTTCTCCCCGTGGGGAATCAAACCCACAACCTTGGTGTTGCAAGCACCATGCTCTACCACCTGAACCACAAGGAGGACCAACAGACAGCACTGGGACCATGCATGCAACAGACGTTATTTATGTATACGCATTCAAATGAAGCCTGAATCACCCACCCATCCCCTATTAAACCACCCTGTTAAACCACACACCCTATTAAACCACATCCCTATTAAACCACATCCCTATTAAACCACATCCCTATTAAACCACACCCCTATTAAACCACACCCCTATTAAACCACACCCCTATTAAACCATACCCCTATTAAACCACACCCCCCATTGAACCACACCCCTATTAAACCACACCCCCATTGAACCACACCCCTATTAAACCACACCCCTATTGAACCACACCGTTGAAACCCGACTCTTCTACTTTGTTGTTTTAAATTGTGTTTGGGGTTGTGATTGGGTGAGTGATCCACACCTTCAGCAGACAGGTCCAGCATACAGAAGGGAGGTCCCCGCAGCACCACCTCCTGCATGATGATGGCGAAGCTGTAGACGTCCCCTAGCTGGGTGCCGCACAACCCTGGGTGAGGGCTCCGTAGGATCTCAGGGGCCGTCCACAGCAGCTCTGCACAACCAAACAGGCAAGTAGGCATGCACACACACAGACATATACAGTTGAAGTCAGAAGTTTACATACACTAAAGTTGGAGTCATTAAAACTTTTTTTTCAGCCACTCCACAAATTTCTTGCTAACAAACTATAGTTTTGGCAAGTCGGTTAGGACATCTACTTTGTGCATGTCACAAGTAATTTTTCCAACAATTGTTTACAGACAGATTATTTAACTTTAAATCCACTGTATCATCATTCCAGTGGGTCAGAAGTTTACATACACTAAGTTGACTGTGCCTTTAAACAACTTGGAAAATTCCAAAAAATGTCAAGCTTTGGAAACTTCTGACATAATTTGAGTCAATTGGAGGTGCACCTGTGGATGTATTTCAAACTCTGTGCCTCGTTGCCTTGACATCATAGGAAAATCAAAAGAAATCAGCCAAGACCTCAGAAAAAAATTGTAGACCTCCACAAGTCTGGCTCATCCTTGGGAGCAATTACCAAACGCCTGAAGGTACCACGTTCACCTGTACAAACAATGGTACACAAGTATAAACACCATGGGATCATGCAGCCGTCATACTGCCCAGGAAGGAGACGCGTTCTTTCTCCTAGAGATTAACGTACTTTGGTCCGAAAAGTGCAAATCAATCCCAGAACGACAGCAAAGAACCTTGTGAAGATGCTGGAGGAAACAGATACAAAATTATCTATATCCACAGTAAAATGAGTCCTATATTGACATAACCTGAAAGGCCCTCAGCAAGAAAGAAGCCATTGCTCCAAAACCGCCATAAAAAAGCCAGACTACGGTTTGCAACTGCACATGGGGACAAAGATCATACTTTTTTTTAAAAATGTGCTCTGGTCCGATGAAACAAAAATAGAACTGTTTGGCCATAATGACCATCGTTATGTTTGGATGAAAAAGGGGGATGCTTGCAAGCCGAAAAACACCATCCCAAAGTACGCTTGCGGGTTATACACTCTATCGGCAGGACAGAACAGTAGCCTCTGGAAAGACACAGGGCGGGGTCCTATGCATTTATGTGAACAACAGTTGGTGTACGATATATAAGGAAGTCTCAAGGTTCGCCTGAAGTAGAGTATCTCACGATAAGCTGTAGACCACACTATCTACCTAGAGAGTTTTCATCTGACATTTTCCGTATCTGTCTCCATACCACCCCAGACCGAGGCAGGCACTAAAACCGCACTCAATAAGCTGTATTCCGCAAACAGGAAAACGCTCATCCAGAGGTGGCGCTCCTAGTGGCTGAGGACTTTAATGCGGGAAAACTTAAATCAGTTTTACCTCATTACTATCAGCATGTTTAATGTGCAACCAGAGTGAAAAAAATTCTAGACCACATTTACTCCACACACACATGCGTACAAAGCTCTCCCTCACCCTCCATTTGGCAAATCTGACCATAACTCTATCCTCCTGATTCCTGCTTACAAGCAAAAATTCAAACAGAAAGCACCAGTGACTCGGTCTATAAAAAAGTGGTCAGATGAAGCAGATGCTAAACTACGGGACTATTTTGCTAGCACAGACTGGAATATGTTCCAGGATTCTTCCAATGGCATTGAGGAGTACATCAGTCACTGGCTATATCAATAAGTGCATCGAAGACGTCGTCCCTACAGTGACTGTACGTACATACCCCAACCAGAAGCCATGGATTACAGTCAACATTCACACTGAGGTAAAGGGTAGAGCTGCCGGTTTCAAGGAGCAGTACTCTAACACGGAAGCGTATAAGACATCCTACTATGCCCTCCGACAAACCATCAGACAGGCAAAGTGTCAATACAGGAATAAGATCGAATCGTACTACACCAGCTCTGACAATCGTTGGATGTGGCAGGGCTTGCAAACTATTACAGACTATAAAGGGAAGCACAGCTGAGAGCTGCCCAGTGACACAAATATACCAGACGAGCTAAATAACTTCTATGCTCGCCTCGAGGCAAGTAACACTGAAACATGCATGAGAGCATCAGCTGTTCCAGATGACTGTGTGATCACGCTCTCCGCAGCCGATGTGAGTAAGACCTTTAAACAGGTTAACATTCACAAGGCCGCTGGGCCAGACGGATTACCAGGATGTGCAATCCCAGAATGTATTGACCAACTGGCAAGTGTCTTCACTGATATTTTCAACCTCTCCCTGTCTGAGTCTGTAATACCAACATGTTTCAAGCAGACCACCATAGTCCCTGTGCCCTTGAACACTAAGGTAACCTGCCTATATGACTACCAACCCATAGCACTCACATCTGTAGCCATGAAGTGCTTTGAAAGGCTGGCCATGGCTCACATCAACACCATTATCCCAGAAACCCTAGACCCACTCCAATTTGCATACCGTACAAGCAGATCCACAGACGATGCAATCTCTATTGCACTCCACACTGCCCTTTCCACACTGCCCTTTCCCATTGACAGCTTCCAACACCACAGTGCCCTCAAAGCCCATCAATAAGCTAAGGACCCTGGGACTACACACCTCCCTCTGCAACTGGGTCCTGGACTTCCTGGCAGGCCACCTCCAGGTGATAAGGGTAGGTAACAACACATCCGCCACGCTGATCCTCAACACGGGGGCCCCTTAGGGGTGCGTGCTCAGACCCCTCCTTTTCTCCCTGTTCACTCATGACTGCACGGCCAGGCATGACTCCAACACCATCATTAAGTGCTGATGACATAACAGTGACAGCCTGATCACCAACAACGATGAGACAACCTATAGGGAGAAGGTCAGAGACCTGACCGTATGTGTCACGCCCTGACCATAGAGAGCCTTTTTATTCTCTATTTTGGTGTGACTAGAGTGGGTGATCTAGTGCATTTATTTCTATGTTGGCCTGGTATGGTTCCCAATCAGAGGCAGTTGTTTATCGTTGTCTCTGATTGGGGATCATATTTAGGCAGCCATTTCCCCACTGTGTTTTGTGGGATCTTGTTTCTGTGTAGTTGCCTGTTGAGCACTGCTTGAGCTTCACATTGTCACGCCCTGACAAATTGACTTTATTGAAATTAAGTGACTTCTGAAGGTAATTGGTTGCACCAGATCTTATTTAGGTGCTTCATAGCAAAGGGGTGAACACATATGCACACACCTCTTTTCCGTAATTTTATTTTAAATAATTTTTTTAAACAAGTAATTTTTTTCATTTCACTTCACCCATTTGGACTATTTTGTGTATGTCCGTTACATGAAATCCAAATAAAAATCAATTTATATTACAGGTTGTAATGAAACCATATAGGAAAAACGCCAAGGGGGTGAATACTTTTGCAAGGCACTGTACATGTACATAATTATCTTCAATTACCTCAACACCGGTGCCCCCGCACATTGACACATTGGCTCTGTACTGGTACCCCCTGTATATAACCCCACTATTGTTATTTACTGCTGCTCTTTAATTATTTGTTATTCTTATCTCTTACTTTTTATGTTTTATTTTTGGAGGTATTTTCCTAAAACTGCATTGTTGGTTAAAGGCTTGTAAGTAAGCATTTCTCTGTAAGGTCTACCTGTTGTATTTGGCGCATGTGACAAATTAAATTTGATTTGATTTGAGTGGTCTTAACACCCACCTTCTGCGGAGGGATCTTCATATGGGAATCTTTGTGCCATCAAAATCTTGTTGTAGCCGTAGTCTGTGAGCTTGAGCACAAAGCGGCCATCCACTACGCAGTTCCGAGACTTGAGTCGTCCATGACAAACACCTCGGTGGTGGAGGTACTTCATGCCCTATGGAAGACAGAAAAAAAGTAGTGTTGGTGTCATGTCAGAGAGAAAGGTAGCTTGCTGTAGGTATACCGTGAGTTGGGCATTAAATTAACTTTGGGGCCTAAACTCTAACAAATCTGTAATGTAAAATGATTTAAAGCACATTGTGGCAGCTGCAGGTCTTCCTATAGGAATAGTGTAACTGTATGTCTCTGAGGGGATTTTGGCCACACCCCACTACTAGTGGTTACCTTGATAAGGTCCAATAACAGGGAGGTCTTAAACATCCAGTCCAGTTTAACGTCACTATTGCTTAGCAAGTCCTGCAAGCTGCTACGTGAGCAATACTCTGTCATGATGCCGAAAACACCACAGTCAAGGAAAAACCCCAGGAAGAGGTTGACGTTCTCGTGTCGTATGTCCTTCATCTGAAAGAACAGAGCCGTGACAATGGGCTCATTTTAATTGACAACAGAGATACATTAGTTATAGTCAAACAGATTTCTCATCATCAAATCTTCTTACATCGTAACTGGCAGTATATTTTACAGTAGAACCTCACCAACTCAAAGACGTCACTGGTCTGGGGAGTAATGGCTTTAAAGTTTCCAGACGGGAGTCTTTTCATCCAAGCCCAGTCTCCCTGTAAAAAGGTACGTGTTTGAATCAACTTTCAGACAAGCCTCAGAACTCCCTGAACCATTCTTAGAAGAGAGCCTCCTGCCCCCGTTACCTCAAAGATGGCTATGTTGGAGTTTGCATAGGTTGCCGGGGTGACGGTGGAGTCAGAGAAGGGAGTAGAGAGGCTCTGACGATCCGTGTCTGAGGGTTTCCTACGCATATCACCCACTTTGCTATCATCTAAACTTAGCTTCTGAAACATGGAGAGAAAAACATAGGTTATTGACAAAACCACTCATCATGCTGCAAAGATATCAAAGAAAAATATATATATATTTTCAATTGCATGTGTTGTCCAACCAAAAGTATGTGGACACCTGCTCTTTGAACATCTCATTCCAAAATCATGGACATTAATATGTAGTTGTTCCCCCCTTCGCCTCTATAACAGCCCTTCACTTTTCTGGGAAGGCTTTCCACTAGATGTTGAAACATTGCTGGACTTGCTTCCATTCAGTCACAAGAGCATTAGTGAAGTCGGGCACAGATGTTGGGCAATTAGGCCTGGCACGCAGTTTGCATTCCAATTCATCCCAAAGGTGTTCTATGGGGTTGAGATCAGGGACCTCTGCCGGGCAGTCAAGTTCTTCCACACTGATCTCAATTTCTGTATGGATCTCACTTTGTACACAGGTGCATTGTCATGCTGAAACATGACAACATCCGCCAAACCAGATTCGTCCGTCATACTGACAGATGGTGATGCGTGATTCATCACTCCAGAGAACACGTTCCCACTGCTCCAGAGTCCAATGGCGGTGGCAGTGGCTGAAATAGCCAAATCCACTAAGTTGAAGGTGTGTCCACATACTTATGGCCATATGCTGTATATCAATCATTATGTGGGAACTTAAATATGACCCCATTGGATCGTCCAGACACTGTCAGTTAGGGGATCTGACCTTATTACTGAGTGAGGGGTTGATGAAGATCACATCTGCCAGGGTTAGCATGATCTTGTCAGGACCCCTGACTAAACTAATCTGGTTGATACGCCTCCTAAAAGTGAAAGGTGGAAGGAGGGGTGTAGAGGGAGGGGAGAGGAGGGGTGCAGAGGGGTGAGGAAGGAGTGAGGGAGGAGTGCCATCAGCAGTAGTTCAGAAGGTACCTAAAGGTCTGTGAAGACATATTGAGAAATGTTGCTGCTATTACCAGCTGTTATAAACTTGAGTCAGCAAACAAGCAAGCAAACAGCAAACAAGAATATGTGGAAAGTACTGTACAGTATTATAAACTGGGTGGTTCGAGCCCTGAATGCTGATTGGCTGAAATCTGTGGTATACCACTGGTATGACAAAAACATTTTTTTTTACTCTTCTAATTATATTGGTCACCAGTTTATAATAGCAATAATGCACCTCAGGGGTTTATGGTATATGGCCAATATACCACGACTAAGGGCTGTATCCTGGCACTCCGCGTTGCGTCATGCATAAGAACAGCCCCTTAGCCGTGCACACCCCCTCAGGCCTTATTGTTTAAATAGAATACCTTATACAGTAGTAGAGTCCACTTGAGAAGATAATGGTCAAAAGGATACACAGGAAGACTATGATAAGATGGAATGGATCCACTCTCCCTAAAACAAAGCATATCATAGTAGAACATCATATAATGAATCACACCTGATTTAAAAAGATACCTAGCTTATCACAGACTATGTCAACATACCACCACACCCTGATCTAATTCTCTGTTCCACTTTCCTCTACAGAAAGATGTCCTCTTTATGAACAGATGGTAACTGTTCCCCTCCTGTTTGCTGGTGTGTGTGCACATGCGTACTTGCCTGCGTGTGAGCGCGCGTAAGTGCAGTGTGTGAGTGTGTGTTTTCATCTGTCTGCATTTAGCCCCCTTACCATCATTTGTCATTTAGTACAATTTACTGTGTTCTCACCTCCTGTGCATAAGGTGCCTGGAATGAACCAGCAGCTAGAGTCTGGGCTGGGCTGGACCCCCCCTGGGAAGTGGATGCTGCGGCCCAGAGACATCACCATCCCAGCCTCCAGGTCCACACAGTGGGTGGGCAGCAGAGGCCAGGACTGCCCATCTGTGTCCAGCATCACATACTTCAACAAGCTGGCCCCGGAACCGTTGGTGCGGACACGCTGGCTGAAACCATAGAAAGCCATGTTCCTGGAGTGGCGCACCAGGTTGGCTCCAGACCTCCACTCCCCAGCATCACGAACATTCTGCAGAGCGTTAGCCATGAAGAGGATCGAGCTGTAGATGGTACCAAACAGAGGAGAAATCTGGAAAAAATGAAATAAGAACATAACGATATTTAGTCAGATATGTTTACGTAGTCTGTCCACAAGATATTCGTGTTACACAAATGCAAATATACAAAACCATGGACACTATAATGGCCTGATAGGATTTAGTCCAAAAACATGGACACTATAATGGCCTGATAGGATTTAGCCCAAAACTATGCCTATGCATGTAAGCCCCAGTTGTCCTCAGCTCATTCAGCTGTACCTGGTGGAGCTTGATGTGTCTGGGAACCCCCCCAACATTCACAGTCTTCTGGTAGGCCTTGTAGAATGAGTTCTCCTCTGAGTCCATGGTGACGGTCAGGACAGCGTCGTATGCTCTCCGCAGCTTGCCGTTGTTGATGAGGGCTGGGTAGCGGACATCCCTGTAGGGCAGGCTGTAGAGTAGTGTGTCGTAGGGGATGAACACCAGGGAACCGTCCGTCAGGTGCATGTCCAGAGCAGTCTCCAACAGCAACCTCTGGATGTGTCCTCCAATCAGCACAGAGTGCATGCAGAGGATCACCACTGATTATGGTAAACACAAATCACTATGAGACATGAGGTTAATAGTAGGATAAGTAGTAGTATTAGTAGTAACAGTAGTAGTAGTAATAGTAGTAATAGTAGTAATAGTAGTAGTAGCAGCAGTAATAGTAATTGTAGTAACAGTAATAGTAGTAGTAGTGGTAAAAGTAATAGTAGTAATGGTAGTAGTAGTAATAGTAGTAGTGGCAGTAATAGTATTAATATTCATGGTAATAGTAGTAGTAGTTATAGCAGTAGTAGTAGTAAGAGTAACAGCAACCTCTGGATGTGTCCTCCAATCAGCACAGAGTGCATGCAGAGGATCACCACTGATTATGGTAAACACAAATCACTATGAGACATGAGGTTAATAGTAGTATTAGTAGTAGTATTAGTAGTAACAGTAGTAGTAGTAATAGTAATAGTAGTAATAGTAATAGTAGTAGCAAAAGTATTAGTAGTAATAGTAGTAATAGTAGTAGTAGTAGTAATAGTAGTAGTAGGAGTAGTAATAGTAGTAATAGTAGTAATAGTAGTAGTAGCAGTAATAGTAATAGTAGTAGTAGTAGTCAAAGTAATAGTAGTAATAGTAGTAATGGTAGTCGTAGTAGTAATAGTAGTAGTAGGAGTAGTAATAGTAGCAGTAGTAGCAGTAATACTAATAGTAATAGCAGTAGCAGCAGTAGCAGTAGTAGCAGTGGCAGTAGTAGTAGCAGTGGCAGTAGTAGTATCAGTAGTAGTAGCAGCAGCAGCAGTAGCAGCAGCAGTAGCAGCAGCAGCAGCAGTAGCAGTAGTAGCAGCAGTAGCAGCAATAGCAGCAGCAGTAGCAGTAGCAGTAGCAGCAGAGCAGTAGCAGCAGCAGCAGCAATAGCAGCAGCAGTAGTAGCAGTAGCAGCAGCAGCAGCAGTAGCAGTAGCAGTGGCAGTAGTAGCAGCAGCAGCAGTAGCAGCAGCAGCAGCAGCAGTAGCAGTAGCAGTAGTAGCAGTAGCAGTAGTAGCAGTAGCAGTAATAGCAGTAGCAGTAGCAGTAGCAGCAGAGCAGCAGCAGCAGCAGTAGCAGCAGAGCAGTAGCAGTAGCAGTAGCAGTAGTAGCAGTAGCAGTAGCAGTAATAGCAGCAGCAGCAGCAGCAGCAGCAGTAGCAGTAGTAGCAGTAGCAGTAGTAGCAGTAGCAGTAATAGCAGTAGCAGTAGCAGTAGCAGCAGAGCAGCAGCAGCAGCAGTAGCAGCAGAGCAGTAGCAGTAGCAGTAGCAGTAGTAGCAGTAGCAGTAGTAGCAGTAGCAGTAATAGCAGTAGCAGTAGCAGCAGAGCAGCAGTAGCAATAGCAGTAGCAGCAGCAGCAGTAGCAGTAGCAGTAGCAGTAGTAGCAGTAGCAGCAGTAGCAATAGCAGTAGCAGCAGCAGCAGGGAGCAGTAGCAGTAGCAGCAGTAGCAGTAGTAGTAGTAGTAGTAGCAGTAGTAGTAGCAGTAGTAGTAGAAGCAGCAGCAGCGAGCAGTAGCAGTAGCAGCAGCAGCAGTAACAGCAGTAGTAGCAGTAGTAGCAGCAGCAGTAGCAGTAGTAGTAGCAGTAATAGCAGTAGTAGCAGCAGCAGTAGCAGTAGCAGTAGTAGCAGTAGCAGTAGTAGTAGTAGCAGCAGTAGCAGTAGTAGCAGTAGCAGCAGCAGCAGCAGTAGCAGCAGTAGCAGTGGTAGCAGTAGTAGCAGTAGCAGCAGCAGCAGTAGCAGTAGCAGTAGTAGCAGTAGTAGCAGTGGTAGCAGTAGCAGTAGTAGCAGTACCAGTAGCAATAGCAGTATTAGCAGTAGTAGCTGTATTAGCAGTAGTAGCAGTAGTAGTGGTAGTAGCAGTAGTAGTAATAGTAGTATTAGTAGTAATAGTAGTAGAAGTAATAGTAGTAGTAGTACCAGTAGTATTAATAGTATCTCTCGGGCTCCTGAGTGGTGCAGCGGTCTACACCGGGTTTGGCCGGTGTAGGCTGTCATTGTAAATAATAATTTGACTTGCCTAGTTATATAAAGGTTACATTATAAAAAATAACAGTAGTAGTAGCAGTAGTATTAGTAGTAGCAGTGTAATACTACTAGCAGTAGTAGCAGTAGAATTAGTAGTAGTAGCAGTAGTAATACTACTAGTAGTATTAGCAGTAGTAGCAGTAGTAATACTAGTAATAGTAGTAGCAGTAGTATTAGTAGTAGTAGCAGTAGTAATACTAGTAATATGAATTGCAGTAGCAGTAGCAGTAGTAGCAGTAGTAGTAGTAGCAGTCTCCTGACCCCTCCTGTCTCAGCCTCCAGTATTTATGCTGCAGTAGTTTATGTGTCGGGGGGCTAGGGTCAGTCTGGAGTACTTCTCCTGTCCTATTTGGTGTCCTGTGTGAATCTAAGTGTGCATTCTCTAATTCTCTCCTTCTCTCTTTCTTTCTCTCTCTCGGAGGACCTGAGCCCTAGGACCATGCCCCAGGACTACCTGACATGATGACTCCTTGCTGTCCCCAGTCCACCTGGCCGTGCTGCTGCTCCAGTTTCAACTGTTCTGCCTTATTATTATTCGACCATGCTGGTCATTTATGAACATTTGAACATCTTGGCCATGTTCTGTTATAATCTCCACCCGGCACAGCCAGAAGAGGACTGGCTCATAGCCTGGTTCCTCTCTAGGTTTTGGCCTTTCTAGGGAGTTTTTCCTAACCACAGTGCTTCTACACCTGCATTGCTTGCTGTTTGGGGTTTTAAGCTGGGTTTCTGTATTGCACTTTGAGATATCAGCTGATGTACGAAGGGCTATAAAAATACATTTGATTTGATTTTGATTAGTAATACTACTAGTAGTAGTAGCAGTAGTATTAGTAGTAGTAGCAGTAGTAATACTAGTAATAGTAATTGCAGTAGCAATAGCAGTAGTAATACTAGTAGTAGTAGCAGCAGAAGCAGTTGCAGTAGTAGCAGCAGTAGTAGTAGCAGCAGTAGCAGTAGTAGTAGTAGCAGTAGCAGCAGTAGGAGTAGTAGTAGCAGTAGTAGTAGCAGCAGTAGTAGCAGCAGTAGTAGTAGCAGCAGTAGCAGTAGCAGTAGTAGCAGCAGTAGCAGTAGCAGTAGTAGTAGTAGCAGTAGCAGCAGTTGCAGTAGTAGCAGCAGTAGTAGTAGCAGCAGTAGCAGTAGCAGTAGTAGTAGTAGCAGTAGCAGCAGTAGTAGTAGCAGTAGTAGTAGTAGCAGTAGTAGTTGTAGCAGCAGTAGCAGTAGTAGTAGTAGTAGTAGCAGCAGTAGCAGTAGCAGTAGCAGTAGTAGTTGTAGCAGCAGTAGCAGTAGTAGTAGCAGCAGTGGCAGTAGTAGTAGTAGAAGTAGTTGTGATAGGTTAGTAGTTGTCTAATAAATTAAACTGGCTCTGGTACTGACAGCACTGTAGTAATAGTAGTTAGTGATAGACAGGTTGTAGTTGTATAGAAAGAAAAACCTGAATGATAAACAGGACTCACTGCGGATGTTTTCTGCCCTCTTGACCCTAGTCAGAGCCAGTCGTATGCTGGCAGGGTCCTTGTCTGTGGAGACCACGGTGGTGACAGGGAGGCCGTAGCTCCGCAGAGCGTCAGCGACCTTGCTGCCTGTGTCCACCCACACATCCTCAGCCGAGGAGATGATCCCTATGTGTGCCCAGCGGAAGTGTCTCACCAGGCTGAGCAGCACCCAGGTGGGCGAGGGCACCGTGCGGGCGAAAGTAAGGTGCCTACTTCGGTCGTCCAGCTCGTAGTTCACACAGGTCCAAGAGAACAGGGCCTTGTTCCAGTTGTTGGCCAGTAAAGAGGCTGCATCACAGTAGCCAGGGTTGACAGGGCCCAGGAAGGCATTAGCCCGTGCGTAGTGACCTAAGAAACCCTTGAGTGCCATGGATGTCTGGCAGTCCTCGTCAATGATGACATACTCAAAGGTGGTGCCCAGAGACAGTGAGGGGTCATTGTTGATCCTCTCCACAGCTAGCTGCGCTGCCGTCTGGGGCAGTGCCTTAGCAAACAGAGGGTCACATTTCCACGGTCCAACTACCCCTACCTTGAACACAGTAGAAGTAGATCTAGCCGCACAGGGCACACTTAGGGATGCCAGCAGGAACCACAGTAGCCAGGCTCCATGGGGAAGGGAGGGGAACTTGGCTTCTGTGAGGACTGGGGTTGTCAGATAGGTTGATGCCCACTCATGCAGTGAACTGTGAAGCTGGTAAAGCTGCCGGAGCATTGCAAGATGCCTTCTCCAGCAGATCCCACAATCCACTATCCCTCAAACGCTGTCCATTCCCCAAAAGGCCCAATGTCCTGTGAAATATAAAGGTATGATGACAAATACTGCACGTATGGGTTTATTTTCTCCAATGGGATGATCATTCATCATGTGTGGTGATAATCCAATCATGGCAGACATGGAGAGAAATAAAAATAGCCCTCTGTCTGTCCCCATCGACACCTGCCTAAAAACACTGTCACATAACAATCACCGGCCTAATCAATTATAGAACCATGCATGTTGTTTAAGTTTAATGTAAGAATTGTAATTAGAGAGAGAAACAAACTAAATTCACATTTTAAACCTGGCTCGTTCAATCATATAATTAACCGTATCGTATTTTATTTGACATAAAAATGTAAATGACCCCTTATTACATAGCTATCCTATTGAAAGCCATTGTAAAGATATTGAATTCAACACATTCACACGTATTTGTTTGTGGATGGAATTACCCTGTAATTATCTTTTCAACAAAGTTCTAATTCTTTAGGAGAGACAATGGAGGAACAGAAAGAAGATTCATCTTGGGTAATATCTGCTCCCGCCCCTCCAACCAAATGTTTGTTTGTGTACATGTGTGTACATGTGTGTGTTTGTACTGAATATGTTTGTGTGTATATGCGTGTGTATTTGTGGTAATGTGTATATATGTGTGTGTATATGTGTGTGTGTGTGTATATATATGTGTGTATATATACATGTGTATGTATATGTGTGTGTATATATGTGTGTGTGTATATGTCTGTATACTGTATTTGTGTGTATGTGTATATATGTGTGTATGTATGTATGTATCCCGCAAATAACCAGTCTCAACGTCAGCAGTGAGAGGCAACTTCGGGATGCAATTCAGTGTCTGTGTTTTTTTTGCCCATCTTAATCTTTTCTTTTTATTGGCCAGTCTGAGATATGGCTTTTTCTTTGCAACTCTGCCTAGAAGGCCAGCATCCCGGAGTCGCCTCTTCACTGTTGACGTTGAGACTGTTTTTTTGCGGGTACTATTTAATGAAGCTGCCAGTTCAGGACTTGTGAGGTGTCTGTTTCTCAAACTAGACACTCAGTGGTGCATCGGGGCCTCCCACTCCTCTTTCTATTCTGGTTAGAGCCAGTTTGCGCTGTTCTGTGAAGGGAGTAGTACACAGCGTTGTACGAGATCAGTTTCAGTTTCTTGGCAATTTAACGCATGGAAGAGCCTTAATTTCTCAGAACAAAAATAGACTGACGAGTTTCAGAAGAAAGTTCTTTGTTTCTGGTAATTTTGTGCCTGTAATCGAACCCACAAATATTGATGCTCCAGATACTCAACTAGTCTAAAGAAGGCCAGTTTTATTATTTCTTTAATCAGAACAACAGTTTTCAGCTGTGATAACATAATTGCAAAAGGCTTTTCTAATTATCAATTTGCCTTTAAAATGATAAACTTGGATTAGCTAACACAACGTGCCATTTACTTCGCTACTATGGTCTATTTATTGCCTTACCTCCTCACGCCATTTGCACACACTGTATGTAGACTTTTTTCTATTGTGTTATTGACTGTACGTTTGTTTATTCCATGTGTAACTCTATGTTGTTGTTTGTGTTGCACTGCTTTGTTTTATCTTGGCCAGGTAGCACTTGTTCTCAACTGGCCTACCTGGTTAAATAAAGGTGAAATAAAAAATTAAATAAAAATTGGAACACAGGGGTGATGGTTGCTGATAATGGGCCTCTGTACGCCTATGTAGATATTCCATAAAAAATCAGCCATTTCCAGCTACAATAGTCATTTACAACATTAACAATGTCTACACTGTATTTCTGATCAATTTGATGTTATTTTCATGGACATAATATGTGCTTTTCTTTCAAAAACAAGAACATTTCTAAGTGACCCCAAACTTTTGAACGGTACTGTATGTGTGTGTGTGTACAGTATATGTGTGTGTGTGTATAGGTGTGCGCATACGTGTGTGTGTGTATATATGTGTATATGTGTGTGTGCATAGGTGTGTGTGTGTATGTGTATATATGTGTGTGTATATATATGTGTGTGTATTTATGTGTGTGTATATATATGTGTGTGTATGTGTGTGTGTATATGTGTGTGTATATATGCGTGTGTGTATATATATGTGTGTGTATATGTGTGTGTGTAAATGCGTGTTAATATGTGTGTGTATATGAGTGTGTATATATGTGTTTGTGTGTATATGTACGTGTATATGTGTATGTATGTATGTGTATATGTGTGTGTATGTATGTGTCTATGTGTGTGTGTATGTGTATATATGTGTGTATGTGTGTGTGTATATATGTGTATATGTGTGTATGTGTGAAGACAAAAGTCCCATCTCGAATGGACTAATAAAGTATATCTTACCTTATCGTGTTTAGTTATTACCACTACCTTCACTAATACTACTACTGCTAATACTACTACAGCTATTAATACTACTACTACTACTACTGCTATTACTATTAATACTACTACTGCTATTACTACTAATACTACTATTACTACTACTGCTAATACTACTATTACTACTACTACTACTATTACTAATGCTACTAATGTTGCTACTGCTACTACTACTATTACTGCTAATACTACTACTACTACTAATAGTAATACTATTACTTTCCCAATACATTTAAATATCATTCATTGATTTTTAAGATAATTCCATAAAGAAAGTAGCCCTTCTATCCCACAATATATTGATAGCAGCTAGCCGATATTGTTATACAAGCTTGCATTTGGCAGGTGTATTATCATCCTTACCATTTTAGTACAACACTAAGGTCTCTTAATTCCAGTGATGTTCCCCCTATGAGACATTCCGTAACACTGAACTGGAAAGCCACGTTGAAAGTGAAATTCAGAGTGGACCTTAGTAGTGAGAGTGAAGTAGTGAACACTAGTAATCCATTCAGGCATAGTATCAGAAGGAGTGACGCATTACAGACCTAGGGCAGATGACCTGTGGATTATAATAAATCCCTTCTATCCATCTCCAACACTCTCAGTAACACCCCTATTGCTCAGAGTCCCCATGTTTGGCTTAAATGTTTAACGACCCCCCCACTTAAGTGCCTAAGAACGGATCTTTCACAAACCTGGGTACAGTAAGTAAGGTACCAATTTTGAATGCAATGTAGTTGTGATAGGGAATTGTTTCAGCGGAAAACATTGTTTTTTGAACATACAGTATCTTGGATTTATATCAATTCAACTATCATGACACTGGAGGAACTTGCATAAGACGAACAACCAGTCAATAAAACAGCAATCATGCTCCCCCGTTACTTTGTCAGAGTGAATAAGGTTTGGGCAGCAGTGGGTTAGAGCAGACGCATACTAATGATTTGTCACAGACACACAAGCAGCTCTGTTTAATTTCTGAGCGATACATGACCAAAAGCACAAATGTTGGCAGCTCAAAAACAAATGTTGTAGGCATCACAAGTCAAGGCAAGAAAGATGTATTGACACGATAGATTGTCTCAGCTCATAAGCAAAACACAGCTGGCCAACACTGTCATATTTCCAGTTAGACATGACCTCTATACACTGTATTGCCGTCACAGAAATAAGCTGCCGGTGTACTGTAGCACGTAAAGCAATACAAACTATAGCCTTTTCCTTCTCTCCCTGATTGTCCACAATACTCGCATGCCACATATTGAGTGAAAAGTGTTTGTTACACATTGAGAAACATAAACATTGGAGTTGTTTGATGCGCTACGGTTGGCCGGCCAATGGTTTAGTATTCTTCAGTAGTTCAGAGGCTGACAGTCTCTCCCCAGAGCTGGGTTTATTGCTCCTCCTCCTCTGCAGAAAAGCCATGAAGTTGTCATTTTTGGAGCTTGACTTCTGGACGACCCTCGGGGTGCCTTTAATGGGGGATCCGTAACCCTGCCTGCTCCCAGTGCTGTCAGCTGTTTCTTTACGACCCAGGAGTTTCTTCTTTGACCTTTAATAAAAAAACAGGGAGTCCAGAAAGTAGACCAATATAATACACTATGAAGAAAAAACCATTGAGAAACAACTAAAAGATGAAATAATTCTGACAATATACTTTTTTGGAAAGTGTGTTAACGCTTGTTTATTTGTTGGATGTAATTATTTAACCAATTTAGTGTGCATGAAAGTGGACAGGGCTCGTCTCCTTATATCTAGTTTACCTATGTAGCACTGGTAGTTTGTTTTGCGTGTTGCTTACTATTCCATTTTGTGGGAAAGTAAGTCCCATTACCTGTGTATGATGGTGAATAGGTCCTCAGTAGTTGGCTGTGAGGAGTTGTGGTCCAACTCTTCCTCCTCCTGCTCCCCGAGGCACAGTGTTCTCATCTGAGGCATTGCTCTCCTCTCTTCACTGTTCTCATCTAGGAAAAATCCTGTTGGAAAAAATATATAACACCATAAATTCCATTTGGGATGAAAATACTTTAGTTCAAGAGCTAACTCGTGCCATCTACATATTATGCGTACATATTGATTCAATAATAACAACATACAATAAATCATGTTACAGATGATGCTACAGATGTTGGTTACAGATGTTACAGACTGCATGCATAGAGTTCAAAACAGTGTGAGTGAGTTCTTCTTATAAAATGTAAGAATACCATCTCTTATCCTGTTATGGTTGCAATCTTGTCCAGTAAAGTCTCTGTCTCTGTAAACACTGGCAGTAACCTGGTAACCACTGGCAGTAACCTGGTAACCAGTGGTATGAGGCTGGTATGCACTGGCAGGAGCCTGGTAAGCACCACTGAGCCCAGACCAGACATGGCTCCTGGTGCTCTCCTGTCCCAGTGAGCTGATGGAGGGCATGAAGAGGACATCAGGTTTCTTTGCAACTGGAGGGGGAACCAACTTCTTCTTCCTATCTAGTTCAGCTTGAAGAGATGTGGTGCTGGTGAGAGAGGTCCTTCTCACATTCCTGGTCTCTGAATAGCAGGAGGCAGGTGGTGGGTGTGAGTCAGTCACATCATACTGCTGCCTGTCTACAGCTTGCTGCCTCTGAAACATAACCCCATCACTGGCAACACGAGGAGGCTGGTGTGACCTCTTAGGCTTCACTCTTCTTTCCACCATAAACATGTCCTCTTGGCTCTCTCTTGGTGAGGCTGGAAGGGTCTCTGAGAACTGTGTAGAGATTGAGGAGGACTTTACCATATGTATTGGTGGCCATTTGTGTGCGGGTGGCTTAGTAGCAACAGGTGGTTTAGCTTTAGGACTGTAGTGGACCAATGGACAGCTCTCCAGCTCCAGCTCCTGTTCCTGCTCCTCCTCCCTGATGACTTCAGGTGAGCCCTCCAGGCCTTTGTCTGAATCTGAGCTGCTGACGGAACGTAAACGAACATTGCTGAGATCCTCCTGGGTCACCACAGGCATCACCATCATGCTGGAGCTCAGCCTCTGTCTGGGTTTGGTAGTGCCAGAGGACTCGGAGTGACGCCGCGTGGCTTTAGATTTGATCAACGTCGGGTCTGGGAGAGGGACAATCCCTGGCAACTCCAGGGACAGCCGTAGCCTGCTGTTGCTGGCTCTGGGGGAGGTGGGTGAAGTGGAGGACTTGGGGCGCATCCTGCAGCCCAGGGGGGAGGGTCCAGTGATGGCAGACGTGAGGATAGGAGGGGGGGAAGTCTCACACTGAGATCTGGACTTGCCATTGGAAGGGGAGACTGGGGCAGGTGGTAGGAAGGGGGACTGTTTACAAGTTAGAGATGGAGGGTGTCGCAAGGGGGGAGAGGGTCTGACCGATTCTGACCAGCTGGTGGCTTTTTTGTCCTCATTTCCAGTAATACCCACAGCAGGACCTGAGCTTGACATGGAAGAGCAGGGGTCAGTAGATCTTACTTCACGTAGCTGCCCATTATTGTTGACTGGTGGCCCAACCAGAGCCTGTACAGGCTGAGCAGGGGACTGCTCCAGGCACAGTACCTCCTCTGTCCTGGGTGTGGAGATGAGGATGAGGTCAGGCAAGAAGGGGTCTTGGGTAGCTGTGTCACTGTCCATGTAGAGGCTCTTGGTCCTGTTGTCTCTGAGCTGGGAGGCGGAGTCTCTCCTCAGGGACACGCTACGGGTTGGCGGCGCCGGCCTCCTCCTCGTCTTCCTCAGGATGATGCTGTGGGACCGCGACCGTGGACCACCGTGATCAGGGGAGACGTCTGGGCTCAACGGGGAGCTGTCGCCTCTACTAATGTCCTCTGAGCTGTTGTCAGGGCATAGGTGGACGTAGCTGTCACATCTGCTTCTGGAAGTAATTGAGTTTGAGGCAGTGGCTGCAGAGAAGGAGCGACCGCGAAACTCAGGGTTGTGTACTGGCAGGACCGTCTCCTCATTTTGAATGGGGTTAACTATATAACACTCCCTTTCACCCTTTCTACTGGCAGTGTTAGCCATGGCAGACAATCCAGTGGAGGCATAGGGGCCAACCTGCTGGAACTGGGAGGTCACAGAGGCTTCTGGGGGGTGGCATATCTTGGCAGCATGCTGGCATGGGGACTTCACCACGTCAGGACAAGGGGACATCATGATGTTTGGTTGGTATGATGTGTTGTCCCAGTTGGGGGAGAAGGTGGACCCTTTGGGCCCCTTCCAGGCCTGACTGGTACACATCAGGGCCCTGTTCTCCATGACATCAGAGACAGGCCTGAGACACCAGGTAGATCACAGGCTGTTTGGCTGAGCAGAGATGAGTCCTCTTTAGAGAACAGAGTTTCACAATTCCTTCATCTGGATGTTACCTAAGGGGACGAGAAAATAGAAGAAACAAGTTGTGTGAGTGACAGCACAGTGTGTTCATCTTGGTTTCAGAAATAAAACAAAATATGCTATTCTGTCTTTTATTCATTTCCCTTTTGAATATAACCATAGTCCTTTGAGTATGAGGATACTGTATATAAGGAGAAAATGAGCATGTGAGTGGGAGAGGGTGAGTGAGATGTGGCTGGAGAGAAGGAAGGAAGTCAGAAAATATCTCTGCCTATCTTGGTCTTGTGCTTGATAAATGAAGAGTGGGTGTTTACCATGGTAACTGCTACCTGGTCATCCCTAGTCAGATCACAAAAACAATCATTTGAACCCCAGATTAGATCTATACTGCATGATGCCTGGTTCCACAGCATCTACACTGGATGGGATGAGCAAACTATTGAAGAATAATTGACAGATTGGAAAAGCTATTCCAGTAATCATACCTAAAAAAATCCATGGCTGTTAATAAAATGGAAAGATTGTGTGTAGGGAAAAAAAGAGAACATTTTGATTGCGTTAGATTGACAAAAAAAAAGGTTAATTAAGAGGACCATGCAGTCATGTAATGAACAGGAATAAAGATATGATAAATGCAGAATTTTTGTTTCAGGGATAGTATGATGAATGATCTACACATCCAACGATGGAAGACTTGCTTAAGTCTCAGCACAGTCAGAGTGTGAATTAAATTAGCCAAGGAAGGCGGTCAATGCTGTTTCTTGGGAAAATGCTCCTCTGTCGTTGTTGGAGAGGGCACGTGCTATTGGGATAATTAGTGGGGTAAAGACTGTTGCATACAGCTGATCATGGAATTCTCCCTCTTTCATTGCTGGACTAAACCTGTAGTTGTTATGAAGTTCATCTATTATTTTCATCTTCATTTCCGCTCTATCGCCTGCCTTCTCTCTGGACAACTCTCTGAGCAATATCTTCTGCCTTAAAGAGGAAGATCTCTAACTATTTCTTTCCTCTAAATGGTGTGTTGGTTATGATGTCGTCAAAGACTGTGTTTTAGCATGGGTCAAGTAGGCCATTTAGATATGCTGCACACTCCACCACTGACAGTCAAAGGAGAGTTTTCTCTGCATTCATCGGTATAACAAACACCATAGCCTTTGGGAATGGTTCCCTGGATGAACGTATGATCACTCCTATTCCCTTTCCTTTAACAAAACAGATTTTGTATACATACACACACACAAAAATACCACACACAGACACACACACACACACACAAATACCACACACATACACACCCACACACACATGCAAAAAGACCACACACACACACAACACACACACACATGCATGCACACATTTATACACACACATGCTTGCACTTACCCACATACGCATGCAGGCACACACCCTCTCACAACGCACATACACAGACACACACACAGACAATAACAACAATGCTTAAAAATAGAGGGCTTTCTGACATAATCATGTCCATGTTCTACCTTGTCAGATAGATGGCTAGAATGAAACCGATAGAAAGAGAGACAGATATATGTATATATATATATATATATAGAGAGAGAGAGAGAGAGAGAGAGAGAGAGAGAGAGAGAACGCCAGAGAGACGTGTAAATACCCTAGAGCGACAGAGACCCTCGACTTCCTTGAATAAATAGATGCTAATTGGAACAATAAAAATGCTAATCTTTCACATAAACCACACAACACTGTTTGCATGTCTACATACATGAAGTCAAAATGAGTACATGACAGAATGAAGAGACATCAATGTCATCTCAACCTTCCTGTAAAACAGAGCCTGATGAATGTGTCCATAAATCCCTCCAAAGCTCTGTGTCCTCCCCTCCTACCTCACAGCTGGCTCAGGAGATAGAGCTGTGGCTTCCAATGCAGCACTCCTACATCTACGCTACAGCCTGCTCCTACAGCCCAATACATTCACATGCTGTTGCCATGACAATTGGAAGTGGGCTGCTACTTGCTCTGACTTCGTTGGATGCTGAGAGAGGGAGGGAGAGAGAGGAGGGAGAGGAGAGAGAGGGGGGAGAGCGAGAGAGAGAGGGAGAGAGGGGGAGAGGTAGAAAGACAGAGAGAGGAGAACAGAGGATGGACATCAAAATATTTTTGGGATGGCGTATGAAGCATATTTGCCTCTGAGGGACAAGGATGGTATTGAATTGTTTCAAAGAGGCTGGCACATCAAAATAGTTCCATTGCCTCAACAGCTGCATCATGACAAGAGCTGACTTGATATTCCTGGCATGCCTTGGATGGTTTACTTTGAGGAGCATAGATACAACCAAGTAATTCACAGCTGTTTTGCTACGTTTGACTTTTCCACATGGACGTGTTCAACTTCATCAACTTTTATGTAAATAAAAGCATGACGGCTTGAGACACTTTGAGTAAATGTCTTACAATCACCTCAGTGTTGTTAGTCTCAATGGGTGTGTTTACCAGATCATGCCACGGGCGGCTGCTCGCTCAGGAACATCCCTTTAGAGGCTTCAGAAAGATATATCATGTCTATGTTGGTTTCAGGATTTTTAACTTTTTATTTTATTTTTTTTATTTCACCTTTATTTAACCAGGTATTAACAATTAACAAGTCAATAACACAGTAGAAAAAAAACTATCAAAAAGCATCAAGCCATACAGTCTCAACAAAATGACTAATGCACGGTGTAGCAGATGTTGACAATAATAACTGAGACGAAAGATGACAGAGCTGAGAAAGAGAAATTGGCTCCATCCTCTTCTTCTAATGTTGAGACAGAGCTATTGACCAATGTTTAACAACGTTTGGGAAACATTGTTGGCACATGATGGGGACAGGAACAAAAAATAATTGCACCTCTACCTCCAGATGTGCAAGATGACTTTTCATCACGCGCAGCAAATCACTGTGCAGCGCCAGTTCATGACTACCTCCCACTCCTCCTCCACCACTAAAGGAGTCTCCACCCTCTCCATTTGCATTGTGCTGGATCCCCTTCGCCATGTACTTTCAGGTGGCGGACATCAGATACCCCCCCATCCCTTTATGGAACCTGAGTTTTCCTGCTAGCCACAACAGTTCAACAAGTATGTTGCCATAGACAGTCTGCTGTGTGGTCACATCTGAATAGAGCATTGTTACATGTAGGCCTTCATCACCTTGGTGGGACTACTGGTCTGTATGACTTATGAAGGTGAATTAAATACAACAGACAGTACTTGAACTGTACCAAGACGGCTTTGCTGTGCCAATTGTTTCAGAGTCAATGTGAACCCTTCAGAATAAGGCCTGTGGTTTATCCAAGCTTGACTTCTTTCCCCAGAGTAATCTCAGATGACGCATGCTAATTGAGTTTCTTTCTAATACCATGCAGACATGACCTAATACATTTGATCGTTATAATTATTGATTTACTGCATTACGTTACGGAAAGTAAAGGTAGCAAAGGAATCATTGTACTTTTGAAACTGCTAGTTACTTAACTTGTTACATGTCATCTTCAAGCCATATTAGTGGCCCTTAGTTGATCGATCGTAAAGAGCTCAAAACTGAGTTTATTCATTGGTCAATAATTCACCATTCCATACTAATGTTATCCACAGAACCTTTTAAACCTGATAGCCCAAGACCTACATATAGAAATCAAATCACATACCTCTTTACCTGCAAGGAAGGAGGTCATGAATTGTACAATATATCGGATTAATAATAATAATAATTATAATTTTGGGAATTGTCAAATTTACCTGATCAAAACCAGCATCCTCAATGAGATGGTGAGTTGTCTCTCTAACCCTCTTGTCACCCACGTACCAATATGACCAAATGTTCCTCAAATGTAACTTCTAAACCAGACCCTAACTTTCAACAAAGGAAGTGGCTGTGTACCAGGCATTGTGACAGGAAACATGAGATGGGGAGTGATTAGGGCTGGGGCTGCTTCTATCGGGGTCAAGTGTTTAGTGAAGGGTGAGAACAACACCACTATTTCCACACCCCTTGCTTCCCTATTGGCAGACCATGCTCACACACCCTCCTCTATGTAGTGTAACAAGTACTAGAAGGTGATTCATGAAGTTGATCAGACTTCTTACAGTGATCATGAGGATATATGGAGGGAGGGTCTAAAATATTACTCGTGAAAGTTCATTGGTCTTAATAATTCCGGAAAAAGAAAATAACTCTGCATAGTAAAAATTAACTTTTGTTTTTGACAGGCATGTCAGCTAGTTTGAGTCTTTTTTAGCCAGCTAGCCAGCTACTCTACTGACCAGTGGTGGCATGGTCAAACTTCCAAAAGATGTCGCCCCCCACCCCCTCTTTAAAGTGATATACTGCCACCTGCAGGTTCCAGGACAACACAGTTCTCTACTCATACTGGTATCACTTTGTCAAGGGAGGAATGTGCTTTGAACATAAAATTAACTCAATCAGATGCTGGAACCATTCTCATCAACGGAGGTCAACAAGATTCAAGCTAACTCTTAGGATCCTTGTGTGAATATATTATATTCCACACAATTAAAATGTAGTTGGAAAAAATACCAGGCCATAGCTTAAAAAAGTACATAAAATAAATAAACCCGAAACAGCTAATAGTATTGACTATTTATTTCTGAAAATCTATGCTGTGTCACCCTCTTCCACAAGCTCTGAATCACACATCGAGTGAAGAATGGAGTGGGAGCACTTGACGTCAGTTGGAGAATCATCCACAGGACCAATAGGATAGTAACAAGCGAGAGTCAATGCCAGCGAATTGCCAATATCATTAGCGGTGTGTCAGCCAAGACTTAACGTCTCCTGTGAGAAATAGAATCAGAAAAGAGTTGTTACAATAACGGTAAAAGAAAACAGAGGGTTTATATTATACATCGGTGCCGGCGGTTACCGGTTATAGTCTTCACCCGCGCGCCCAATGTCTCCATCTTCCCTGTGAACAGCTGTCAAGGAATGCGTATGGGCAGACCTCAACAAGCCATCTCAACATCACTTGACTGAGGCATAGTGACACGCACGGATGCACTGGTTAGTGATCAGCCTATATATCTATATATTATGTCCGCGTTTAAAAGATAGACAAGAGAGAAGAACCCTTTTCTCACATAAATGACATCATTTGGTTTTTGACCTTAGAAGTCCTTTATAATCACGCGAGAGGGTAAGAATAGATGTGTGGATTAATAATATTAATTTGCCCTGGGTGAAACAACCCATATCTAATGTTTGGGCATGCTATTACTAATCGAAATTACATGGATCTAAAATTAGATCAAAGACAAGCCATTCATTTCCATTTTTACCGTTTCTATAAATTCCTGCTCAAACAGCCAATCCTTGATGTCAGTAGTCCCGACAGAGGGGCTCTCATTTGAATTTAACTCTTTGTTGTATGTATTGGGAGACAACGGAGGAAATGATAAGTACACTAACAGCACAGTTGAACTGTTATAATTTGACTAATCGGTGATACTCTGCTAATATCCTTTATGCATAAAAGGCGGCATTTTGGCCATGCATTCACGCCACAATTTGTCGTGCGTCTGTCAAATGAGACAAATGTTTTATTTGGAAATATGTAAGACACTCTTGAACACAAGAGTCTTTACACTGTACATTTCCCACGGTGATCACTCTGACATTCTCTATCTGCGCCCCCTCCCCTTCTCTGTCATTCTCAGTGATGATTCACTCTCTGCCGCAGCTATGAGTAACCAATTCCAAAACACCTCTTCCCCAATCTGGAGTGTTCAAGAAGGAGGGAATTCCACGCCACCTCCAACATTTGAGCTGGAGCCGGTGCCTGTCAGCGTGAATCCCTGGGATATAGTATTGTGTGTCACAGGGACCTTAATGTCCTGTGAAAATGCAATCGTGATTGCCTTAATTATTTACACGCCCACCCTGAAAGCGCCCATGTTCGTGTTGATAGGGAGCCTGGCTTTTGCGGACCTACTGGCAGGGCTTGGTTTGATAGTGAATTTCACCATCACCTACATATTTGATACGGGATTCGCGACGCTGCTATCAGCTGGACTGCTCATCACTGCCTTTTCGGCCTCCGTTCTCAATATCCTGGCAATCACTGTGGATAGATACCTGTCCCTCTACAACGCACTGACATACCACACAGAAAGAACAGTGATTTTTACCATCGTCACACTGGTGCTCATTTGGGTGACTAGCATCACTCTGGGCGCGTTACCGATCATGGGTTGGAACTGCCTTAAGGATGAGACTACTTGCAGTATTTGCGCTCCCATTGATAAAAATCACGCTGCAGCACTGGCTGTGACTCTTCTTTTTGTATTCGCACTCATTTTGCAACTATACCTCCAGATTTGCAAGATTGCTTTTCGTCACGCGCAGCAAATCGCGGTGCAGCACCAGTTCATGACTACCTCCCACTCCTCCTCCACCACTAAAGGGGTCTCCACCCTCTCCATTATACTTGGCACATTTGCATTGTGCTGGATCCCCTTCGCCATGTACTCTCTGGTGGCGGACATCAGATACCCCCCCATCTATACCTACGTCACCGCTCTCCCAGCCATTTGTCACTCAATGATAAACCCCATCATTTATGCTTTCAGAAATCCCGAGATACAGAAATCTATGAGACTGGCTTGTTGTTGTGGATGTGCATCTTCCAACTTCCCTCTGCGACCAAGGACGCCAAGTGTTGTCTAGGCAACTGTTGTATGTTAGCCTATAGCCTCTAATCAAGTAGTTACAAACACATCACAATCTTAATGACTAATCCGAAAAGATTTGTGGGTGTTTTGTTTTGCATTTCATGTGTATTGAATAACTACTGTACGTCTGATGTCCTCTTGTATATTTTACTGAGCATAGCATTAGGATTTCTGCTCTCAAAATAAACCCGTTCAATTTCTCTAAAGGAAGTGTAATTGTCCCAGAGCTACCAGTGCAGTATTGATGCGTTTATATGGAGGTAGTAGCCTTCACTGTACGAGCGAGCCCTCATATAAAGGCCTCATATAACAAACAACCTTTAGATTATAATTGATGCATCTGTACATGTCATGTGCAATGACTCGGTGTCGCTCATAATGGCATTTAAAGTAGCCCCTAACTCATTAGGCAAATACGTGTTCTGTGTCAGTACAATAGGCCTAATGTCCCCGTATTGATTCAATTCATTTGGAATAATGTTTATCAAAGGTTGTTGAATGTTCATCAGGAGGATGTCGAAACTTGGTACTGACTTACCGCGTCTCTACACCTTCAAAATGTTTAAACTGTCCCTTCAGTCTGTCATACAGTGGGGCAAGTAAAAGTGAGCCAATGTGTGATTTACGCATGGTTTATTGCGAGGGGGAAATGCTGGAATGAGTGGACTATGTAGCTCAGCGTTATCCGCAAAGCCGTTTCAGCACCATAGACAACGAAACGTGAGCCATCGCCCACTCGATAACGGACGCATATGCCTGGTAATGCGAGCTATGTAACTAGTACTGTAGGAGTGGAGAATAAGCCTCATTTGTGTGCTTTTTTAATTCAAGACAAAAGCAGCAAAATAGTGTCAGCCAAGGTTTTCCAAATGAACGCACCCAGACAGTATCATATATTCCCTGTGTGACGGGCCACTCTAAATGTTTCAAGGGGGGAAACCCTTTGCATTCGTCATGCGCAACACTAATGGATTAGAATTACAATAGACTACGTGCAATATCTGTATGCCTATAGCCTACCTAGACCCTCCGTAGACCTTACACATCGACATCTGATTGACTTCTGATGTCATAAAATATTTTTGTTGCTTGCCCACTAAAAACAAATGGTTCTACATAGTGCCAAAAAAGGGGGCATTTCGCTTGTTACCATAGAATATATTTTCTTTGGTGCTATATATATCACTTTTTTTCAATTCTAAATTGAACCTGTATGGGCAATAAAGAATCATTTCGTAAGGTTCTATAAATAACCATTAAAACATGTTATATAGCACACAAAAAAAGATTCCGCTATGGTTACAACCCTTTTTGGGGCTATATAGAACCCTTTTAATGGTTCTTCATATAACCTTTATGCAGAATGGTTCTATAAAGAACCTTTCTCAATCTAAACAGTTCTTTGTAGATCTATTTGAAGAACCATACAGGTTTTTTTTATTCTGGTTAGCCATATTGTTAAAATTCCATAGGTGTTATTATTGTGTTAATTGACAAGTTGAATCAGATGTGCTAGCTCTGGAACTGCTGGGGTGCCTGAGGAAAGAATTGAGAACAACAGTTCTCAGTTGACACAAGGCCACACATGAGTCTTTCACTAGACACTGTTTCTAAACCATAGTCATATATAACATGTCATGGCATAACACAACAGATTAGAGAAACTAGAATAAATGAGCCGCTGGCCCTAAATATTTATTATCACTAAAAGAACAATGAAACCTTTTGTGAACTGTAAAGAACCATTGAAGGGCTCAAAGGGTTCTATGAGTCATTATGGTTCCACATAGAACCATCACCCTTCCCAAAGAACCCTTGATGAACCCTCTTTTCTCATGTTTTCACAACAAATCAATGTTTAGGCCATGTACACATAGATGTCTGTAGGGTAGTTGTACAGAATGGTTGCAGTGCATCATTTAAGAAAAAGCTAAATTATGCAAATTGTAGGCTACAGTTTTGTTCTGCTGTAATAGCACTCATTCCAATAGTTGGTAAATACAAATGTTCTAATGTTTTAATTGTTTTTGCCTTACTTTGTCTCACGGGCAATAATGTATAACTTGTGTGTTAATAGTGATAAACTGAATGACATTACATGTTGTTTCTCAATAGAACGTGAGCACTATACATAACTACTAGCCACTTGTCAGTTTATGACTGTATAATACAGTAGCTGCATCACTATGACTTCAGTAATGTATGGTGGACAAGTTCAGTACTTGAATGATAATGCAATGTCTGTTGTTTGAGATGTGTGTGGAGAGCCCTTACAGAATGTAGGCTCATCTACTGCCTATTCACTAGTAGTTCCGTCAAAGAGCTGCTATAAGCAATCCACAATAATTGGAACCCTCAATTTGATATGCTATGATTAGAGTCAAGTCGGAGGGAACTCTGCAACTAGAGTCATCACTATTGAATTGAAGGCTGTCTCCTGTGTGCCACAAAGCTTTGCTTGTGGTAATACTAAATGGAATGTTTGTGTATGATTCAAATGATTGTCCCAAACACTGATCCCCTTGGTCATCATCCTCCACTGTCAGCATGATTTGATTTTGCTATGTCAAGATCTAGTATTCTCACAGGGTTTGGAAGTCCTTAAGGTCTTATCATATTGATATAAAGCTATATTTTTATATATTTATTGAAATAAATGTATGTTGTTTGTATCTCTTATTTGTTTTAAATAATCAATGATGTTTTTGTCTTAAGGAAAACCACTTCAATGTGTCTTGTCCAACCAGTTTAGAAATGTGTTTAAGGTTTGATTGTTTTTATACCAAAACAATTGAAAAGCTACTGTCAAAGTTGTTTGCTTTCATAAGATGCCGGGGCACTCTTTGTTGCATGGTTAATTTCTGTTCAAAACACCTCACCATATTGTCACCAAGACAGGGTTTTAGTTTGGGTTTTTGTAACAAAGGTAACCAACCAAATCTGTAGCAAGGAGACATCCAAACCAGGTGTCTGTGAAAGAGGCCAATAAAGGTTTTTGTTTACCATGTTTCTGTTTGGTGTGGGTGACTCAGTGGGGTCCTGGCTCTATGCTCCCTGGGACAGATGGAGGCTCAGTGACCGCTGCCTAGTGCGATGCCACTGCCTTTGAGGGGAGCAGGGGAACAAACAGGATCCAACAACAGCTATCTGTATCTGTCTGGTGTGAAATCTGTCTCGTTGTCCTCTGTAGCTCAGTAGAACATTGCACTTGAAACGCCAGAATAGTGGTTTCGATTCCTGGGACAAACCGTATGTAAAATGTTTGCATGCATGACTGCAAGTACCTTAAGATAAAAGCATCTGCTAAATTACATTGAATATTTTTAGAATAATAAACACTCCACTAATATCAGTGCTGCTTTACATGGGACCAGAAAGAGATACGGAGTCATTTCCAAAACACTTTACCACTGAAAGGTTCCGGTACCTTCTACAAACATTGGAAAGAAACAATTCTCATTCAAAAACAGACAACACAGACTCTATAAATGCATTAGCTAGTTTATCATCATACATACAGTACCACATCCAGTGGGGATTTACCTGACCTTATTAAAATATCATCCTTAGGATGTGGCTCTACAGCTGGACAAGAAATACTGTCATGTCCTTGGCTTAGAATGAGCTGTTCCCTCCCATGTCGTGGATCTCATGAGTTCATTTGTCTCTATGCCCTTCTTGTCGTCCCAGATGGCCAGATGGCCTGCGAGGTGGGTGGGGGTCATACTGTACATGCAAAAATAACCATTTACAAATGTCTCTCAGAACCAGTGCAACATTTGGTTATTCATATTCTAGTGATACAGTACAATAGGGTCGTTATATCAGTGCAATAGGTCAGTGATAAGCAGTCACAAGAGGAACCAAGACAAAAGTAAGGTATCATAACACTTATTTCATTTTATTAGCTACTCATACGTGCACTATTGTTACTAGGTTTGATCAATGTGATAGATAGATAGTCATTTCATATCTAGATACCCAAATTCATTTTACAAGCAGTGCTACAAAAATGTATACAACAATGAATTGTAAAACACATTAGTAGTAATATAAACATATGACTTGATAGAACATAGGACCAGTATGTCTGAAACATTGCTATGCCCCCCCCCCCCCCCCTCTCTCGTCTGCTCCAGCAGGACATTAGTCAAACTGGACGACAAGCACACCAAAAATCAACCACTACCTCTTCAGGACTATCTATTTCCCAAACTAAATTCCCAATCTGGCCCTCATACCATCATGGCCACCTAATCATCCCCAGTTTACAATTGGCTCATTCATCCCCCTCCTCTCTCCTGTAACTATTCCCCAGGTCGTTGCTGTAAATGAGAATGTGTTCTCAGTCAACTTACCTGGTAAAATAAGGGTAAAATAAAAATATATACAGTATATATATAATTCAGGACTATCTCTTCAGGCATTAAAAGAGTCAGAAAATAAATTAACAGCAAGGCACACACACACAGACATGGTAGTCGTTAGTCAACCAGCAAATCTTCAGCAAATTATGTTCACCAAAAACGACAACTGATGTTACACACTGCCAATTAGGGTATCAATACTTAACCACAACACTGTAGACAAGTAAAACAAAGGTGACACACTCTGACCATAGTTTGCGCTGTTTGTTTCTATGTTTTGTGTGGTCAGGGTGTGATATGAGTGGGCATTCTATGTTGTATGTCTAGTTTGTCTGTTTCTATGTGTTTGGCCTGATATGGTTCTCAATCAGAGGCAGGTGTTAGTCGTTGTCTCTGATTGGGAACCATATTTAGGTAGCCTGTTTTGTATTGTGGGGTGTGGGTGATTGTTCCTGTGTTGGTATTCACGTTACGTCTTCGGTCTTTTTTTTTTTTGTCGGTTCATTGTTTTTGTTCGTTGTTTAAGTATCCCATTAAAAATGGATAATCATCACGCTGCATTTTGGTCCTCCTCTCTATCTCCAGACGACATCCGTTACAAAAGGGACGTCCCTCAGATAACAAGAAGTTGTGTTGATGACACAGTTACGACTACAGTACCATGTGTCCAAAAGTATCAACCAACCTGATATACACTTGACGTGGCATCTTCTTCATATAGAACCAGAACAGAACACTAAATACTTTTCAATAGACATATTTAAGTGCATTATGTTACAGATCAGACTAGTTGAAAGAATGCCTTGGCCTCTTCACCTTGAAAACAACATTGTGGTTTTTGTCTGACTCATTTACAGGTGGAAGATATGCAACTGAAACCACAAATAATATTCAAACTACAATATCATGACTCATGAAATAAACACCTTTATACTGGACCTTGTGTATTATATTATAATCATATACAGTGCATTTAGAAAGTATTCAGACCCCAAGCTAACTATAGCTAGGCTACTCATGATGTATTGGTTGACCAAGCTAATTACAGCTAGGCTACTCATGATGATGTATTGGTTGACCTAGCTAACTATAGCTAGGCTACTCATGATGATGTATTGGTTGACCAAGCTAACTATAGCTAGGCTACTCATGATGATGTATTGGTTGACCTAGCTAACTATAGCTAGGCTACTCAAGATGATGTATTGGTTGACCAAGCTAACTATAGCTAGGCTACTCATGATGATGTATTGGTTGACCAAGCTAACTATAGCTAGGCTACTCATGATGATGTATTGGTTGACCTAGCTAACTATAGCTAGGCTACTCATGGTGATGTATTGGTTGACCTAGCTAACTATAGCTAGGCTACTCATGATGATGTATTGGTTGACTACTCATGATGATGTATTGGTTGACCAAGCTAACTATAGCTAGGCTACTCATGGTGATGTATTGGTTGACCAAGCTAACTATAGCTAGGCTACTCATGATGATGTATTGGTTGACCAAGCTAACTACAGCTAGGCTACTCATGATGATGTATTGGTTGACCAAGCTAACTATAGCTAGGCTACTCATGATGATGTTTTGGTTGACCAAGCTAATTACAGCTAGGCTACTCATGATGATGTATTGGTTGACCAAGCTAACTATAGCTAGGCTACTCATGATGATGTTTTGGTTGACCAAGCTAATTACAGCTAGGCTACTCATGATGATGTATTGGTTGACCAAGCTAACTATAGCTAGGCTACTCATAATGATGTATTGGTTGACCAAGCTAACTATAGCTAGGCTACTCATGATGATGTTTTGGTTGTTTGTTTTCTTCTTTTGAAGCGCTTGGGGATTATGAAAAGCGCTATAGAAATGTAATAAATTATTATTACTGTCGGCTGAAATTGGCCTTTCACCCCTACAGTGCATTCGGAATGTTTTCAGACCCCTTGACTTTTTCCACATTTTGACACGTTACAGCCGTATACTAAAATAGATCATACTGACAATCTACACACAATTCCCCATAATGACAATCTACACACACAACCCCATAATGACAATCTACACACACAACCCCATAATGACAATTTACTCACAATTCCCCATAATGACAATCTACACACACAACCCCATAATGACAATCTACACACAATTCCCCATAATGACAATCTACACACAATTCCCCATAATGACAATCTACACACACAACCCCATAATGACAATTTACACACACAACCCCATAATGACAATTTACTCACAATTCCCCATAATGACAATCTACACACACAACCCCATAATGACAATTTACTCACAATTCCCCATAATGACAATCTACACACACAACCCCATAATGACAATCTACACACAATTCCCCATAATGACAATCTACACACACAACCCCATAATGACAATTTACTCACAATTCCCCATAATGACAATCTACACACAATTCCCCATAATGACAATCTACACACACAACCCCATAATGACAATCTACACACAATTCCCCATAATGACAATCTCCACACACAACCCCATAATGACAATTTACTCACAATACCCCATAATGACAATTTACTCACAATACCCCATAATGACAATCTACACACACAATTCCCCATAATGACAATCTACACACAATTCCCCATAATGACAATCTACACACACAACCCCATAATGACAATTTACTCACAATTCCCCATAATGACAATCTACACACACAACCCCATAATGACAATTTACTCACAATTCCCCATAATGACAATCTACACACACAACCCCATAATGACAATCTACACACACAATTCCCCATAATGACAATCTCCACACACAACCCCATAATGACAATTTACTCACAATACCCCATAATGACAATCTACACACAATTCCCCATAATGACAATCTACACACAATTCCCCATAATGACAATCTACACACAATTCCCCATAATGACAATCTACACACACAACCCCATAATGACAATTTACTCACAATTCCCCATAATGACAATCTACACACACAACCCCATAATGACAATCTACACACAATTCCCCATAATGACAATCTACACACAATTCCCCATAATGACAATCTACACACACAACCCCATAATGACAATCTACACACACAACCCCATAATGACAATCTACACACACAATTCCCCATAATGACAATCTACACACACAATTCCCCATAATGACAATCTACACACAATTCCCCATAATGACAATCTACACACAATTCCCCATAATGACAATCTACACACACAACCCCATAATGACAATTTACTCACAATTCCCCATAATGACAATCTACACACAATTCCCCATAATGACAATCTACACACACAACCCCATAATGACAATCTACACACAATTCCCCATAATGACAATCTACACACACAACCCCATAATGACAATTTACTCACAATACCCCATAATGACAATCTACACACACAACCCCATAATGACAATCTACACACACAACCCCATAATGACAATTTACTCACAATACCCCATAATGACAATCTACACACACAACCCCATAATTACAATTTACTCACAATACCCCATAATGACAATCTACACACACAACCCCATAATGACAATCTACACACAATACCCCATAATGACAAAGCGAAAACAGATTTTTCAAATGTTTAGCAAAAGTATTCAAAATAAACAACAGAAATACTTTATCTACATAAGTATTCAGACCCTTTGCTATGAGACTTGAAATTGACCTCAGATGAATCCTGTTTCCACTGATCATCCTTTTTATTTATTTTTCCTTAATTTAACTAGGCATTTCTGCAGCATTGAAGGTCCCATAGAACACAGTGGCCTCCATCATTCTTATATGGAAGAAGTTTGGAACCACCAAGACCCTTCCTAGAGCTGGTCTCCCGGGCAAACTGAGCAATCGGGGGAGAAGGGCCTTGGTCAGGGAGGTGACCAAGAAGCCGATAGTCACTCTGACAGAGCTCCAGAGTCCCTCTGTGGAGATGGGAGAACCTTCCAGAAGGACAACCATCTCTGCAGCACTCTACCAATCAGGCCTTTATGGTAGAGGGGCCAGACGGAAGCCACTCCTCAGTAAATGGCACATGACAGCCCACTTGGAGTTTGCCAAAAGGCCCCTAAAGGACTCTCAGACCATGAGACACAAGATTCTCTGGTCTTATGAAACTAAGATTGAACTTGGATGCCAAGTGTCACCTTGCACCATCTCTACGTTGAAGCAGAGTGGTGCAGCATCATGATGTGGGGTTGTTTTTTAGTGGCAGGGACTGGGAGACTAGTCAGGATCGAGAAAAAGATGAATGAAGAAAAGTACAGAGAGATCCTTGATGAACAGGACAACAACCCTAAGCACACAGCCAAGACAACGCAGGAGTGACTTCGGGACAAGTCTCTGAATGTCCTTGAGTGGCCCAGCCAGAGCCTGGACTTAAACCCGATCAAACATCTCTAGCGAGACCTGAAAGTAGCTGGGCAGCGACGTTCCCCATCCCACCTGGCAGACCTTAAGAGGATCTGCAGAGA
Source organism: Oncorhynchus mykiss (assembly GCF_013265735.2). Classification (NCBI taxonomy): domain Eukaryota; kingdom Metazoa; phylum Chordata; class Actinopteri; order Salmoniformes; family Salmonidae; genus Oncorhynchus; species Oncorhynchus mykiss. The sequence continues at coordinate 34,803,963 of NC_048593.1, read as the reverse complement.
AGAATGGGAGAAGAATGGGAGAAATTACCTGAATACAGGTGTGCTATGCTTGTAGCGTCATACCCAAGAAGACTCGAGGCTGTAATCGCTGCCAATGGTGCTTCAACAAAGTACTGAGTAAAGGGTCTGAATACTTACGTAAGTGGGATTTAATTTTTCTATTTATTATTAATTTTTGCAAACAATTCTAAAAAAACGTTTTGCTTTGTCATTATGGGTATTGTGTGTAGATTGATGATGGGAAAACAACTATTAAATACATTTTAGAATAAGGCTGTAACATAACAAAATGTGGAAAAACTCAAGGGGTCTGAATACTTTCTGAATGCACTGTATGTACGTATAAGCTTGCTGTGCTTGGATCCAACAGATCCCCCCCCCAGACCCACTGTGGCTTCCTCCTCTCCCTTCCTCTCCTTCCCCTCCTTCCCCATACAGTATCTGACTAGTTAATGGATACTGTCATACTGTGTAAGTGTCTCATCTACTTTCCCTAACAAGAGGTCAATCGAGATGTAGTATGCTGTGTGTGTGTGTCCTGGTATTGGAATAGCAGCAGTATGTAGGTGAGTACAGTAAGTCCTAGCCCTCTGCTCTGCCCCACCCTCTCCTCTCCGCCTCAGTCTGACCACTCGTTCTCCTCAGGCTCCGAGTCCTCATCTGATTCGCTGTAGTCCACTGCGATACGTCGGGACAGGATGGTGGCCACGTCGTTCCCCACAGGCTCCCGCTTGGCTTCCTGCTCACGCTGCTCCTGCACCTTCCTCAGCTGGATGCCTGAGGACACAACACAAGTAATCTGCTGGTTACAGCTGTCAAAAGATACTTTCCCTACTGTATATATGTTACTAGTAGCTGGGCTATCTTTCCATGTACATTAATGTAAACAGATCGTGCTGTGTAATCCTAGTGAACCAGAGGGTCTCACCTCTGCGGATGGCTGACAGCAGGTCGCTCCGTGCGTCGCTTATCGGGATGCCTAGCACCTTGCCCTTCCTTGGCAGTGTGCCCCCAGAGGGGTGCATGGCATGGGCTGGGGAGGGAGCGAATGTTGGGGGGCCACCAGGTGGGGGTGGAGGAGGGGCAACAGGGGGTCCCCCAGTGACAGGGTGGGATGGAGAGGGGAAGTAGCTGGCGGGCGGGGGTGGAGGGGGTGAGGGGCTGTATGGGCGGGACAGGGTGGCCATGGTGCCAGGGGCCAGGGTGGGGAGACCTGCAGGGGCCAGGGTGGGAGGCCCGGCTGTGCTGTCGAAGGCCGTCTGGGCTGAGGGGATGAGGGGAGGAGGTGGGGGTGGGGCCGGAGGGATAAAGTGCTCTGGCATCTGGTGACCACTGTGGAACAATGACAGAAAACCAATCAAGTCAGACAGGGCCTGTCCAGAACTACATCCTTTACATGATATCAAATATATGCCTGTGGCATTTACTGTAGATAGAATGGGCTTTGAGATTTTCATTCAACTTATATACAATAGAAGAAACGTAGTCATAGAAGGAAAAAGGAGAGATGAGATGAGAGGAGAGATGAGAGGAGAGAAGAGAGATGAGAGGAGAGAAGATGAGAGGAGAGATGAGAGGAGAGAAGAGAGGCAAGACGAGACGAGAGGAGAGAGGAGAGATGGGAGGGAGAGATGATATGAGAGGAGAGAGGAGAGGAGAGGAGAGATGAGAGGAGATAGGAGAGATGAGGTGAGAGAAGAGAAGAGAGATGATGAGAGTAGAGACGAGATGAGAGGGGAGGGAAGATGAGAGGGGAGACGAGAGAAGAGATGGAGGGATGAGAGGAGAGGTAAGTAGAGAGATGAGAGATGAGAGGGGAGATGAGAGGGGAGATGATAGGAGAGACAAGGTGAGAAGAGAGACAAGGTGAGAGATGAGAGGAGATATGAGAGGAGAGGTGAGAGGAGATGAGAGATGAAAGACAAGAGGAGAGATGAGATGAGAGACGAGAGGAGAGATGAGAGGGGAGACGAGAGGAGAGACGAGAGGAGAGACGAGATGAGAGACGAGAGGAGAGACAAGAGGAGAGATGAGGAGAGACGAGAGGAGAGACGAGAGGATAGACGAGAGGAGAGACAAGAGGGGTAGCCAGCTACACACCTAGCCTCTTTGGCAGCTGCAGGCCGGGGTCCGTTTAGGGAGGGGTCTGTGGGTGTGGGTCCTTGGTTGGGCTGCACGCGGCCCAGGGAGTGCTGGCGGGCTTGGGCTGCAGCGGTGCCGGCAGCAGGGGGTCGGTAGGCCCGGTCCAGAGACTGGGTCTGGTTGAGGCCTGTGAGGTGCTCCTTCCCATCAGGACCCAAGACAGCTCCCTCCTGGGGTGGGTGGTTAGGGCTGGCAGGGTAGGACAGCTCATCAGACATACCAGACCTGGAACATTTAAAACCACAGATAGAGGTTGATGTGGAGCAAGGGATCATCAAAGACTTTCAACATACACCTAGTCTCATGTCAATGGAGGTCTTAAAGAATGGATGTGTCATCTAAAACCAAGGAACAAACTATTAAAACATAACAGTATTGCTGGATTACAATGTATAATATTATATGGTATCCCTTTAAGACTGCAGATTTGGGCACTGATATGGAATGCAGTAAATTATGTCAGAGCTCACGCTATGCGCTTCACAGCGCTGAATGTGTTTTGACTGACAGCCGTTCTGAACGCAACAAGTTGCCCCCATCCCTCCTGCTAATTGGGCAACTTTTTCCACATGTTTGTTGTCTGAGTGAGAGACATGCTGTAAATTAAGAGGATGATGTATTTTGAAATATGAGACGTTGAGGGTTATAATAAATACCTCTGATGTCATACAACCAATCCAAACACTCACGAGTCCAAACATGCACTTCACATTTCCATATCATAAAACTCATGTCATATACAGTACAGTGTCAAAGTTTATCCTCACTATGATGTACAGTTATCAGATGACATGGGGTCATACCCTGGGTTCTTCTGAACAGAATGAGCCTGTTTGTCTATTGTGAAGGAAATTTGCTGTGGAACACGCACCTGAATGCATGCATGACTGCTTTGAATGCACACAAATTATGATCGGTTTCCCTGAATTGCCCTGTGAAAGCCTAACACTGTAAGATCGTACGTTATAACGTATCTAGACATGTTGACAGTAGAACAAGCTTTCAAATGATGCCCACCTGACCCAGATTGATTTATAATGGGCCGTTTTTGGATTGCGTAAACAACAACAGTAACTGTGTGATGGCGGGGATGCAGGGCTGAGTTCCAAACAAAACAACTGCAAGTGTGTTTGCTCTAGTTCCTCAACAGCACAGCTAGGAGAACTTTAAAAAACGCCTTGTAGTTGAAGATTCTTCTTTGAGTCACAAAAGTGCATTGAAATTACTTAGGAACTGTGCACACTCTGGAGAGATGTACGGCCACTTGGAGACACCAGTTAGTCCTCTAACTCAAGCCCTTGTTATTTTTTTTGTCTTATGTTGCACCTACCCCATATTTTCCAGGAATAGTCTTATCATGTTACTGAATGTATCCAGAGTTTTTCCAGAATTCGTTATCAACAAATGCGGCAAAAAAGGAAATGTAAAATGCACATAAAATCAACAGTGTGATGTTTGGATTCCGTCCTGTGTCCGGTGAACTGTTGTGTCCTCAACTTTAGTCAAACATTGTTCCATAATCTCCTAACTGTTCTCTTTCGATTGCTACCATGCTCATGCATTTTCATATTTATTCTGTAAGAAACATTTCAATTTAGCCCTATCCAACCAGGCCAATTTCCATCAGTGTAAAGGGTTTTAAGGAGCATGCAGGCTTTCAAACGTTTAGGTAGATGGCAGCAGAGAGCATATTTAGTACATTTACATTTAGTGGCACACATATCATACATAATATCATACAATTGTTCATAAAAAGTTCCTTGATTGATTGGTTTGTTGGTTTATTGATTGTTTGGTTGATTGATGATTGAATGATTGATTGTTTCAGTGCATCCCTACTGACCTGTCTGGAGAGAGAGATCCCTCAGAGGACATGCCATGGTAGGGTGAAGGCGTGAGGCGGTTTTCTGGACGGAACTCCTTGTCGTATGCCATCATGTTCCACTCCTGACGACGGTTACGGGCCTTCCTCACCTTCTTCACCTCCCGGCTGGGGTCCTCCACCTGTTTCTGCTCCTAGAACAGAAAAACCTATAAGACTGGGGTCCTCCGCCTGTTTCTGCTCCTAGAACAGAAAAACCTATAAGACTGGGGTCCTCCGCCTGTTTCTGCTCCTAGAACAGAAAAACCTATAAGACTGGGGTCCTCCGCCTGTTTCTGCTCCTAGAACAGAAAAACCTATAAGACTGGGGTCCCCCGCCTGTTTCTGCTCCTAGAACAGACAAACCTATAAGACTGGGGTCCTCCGCCTGTTTCTGCTCCTAGAAAAGAGACAAACCTATACATTTATTTGATTTAACTTTTATTTAGTCAGGAGAAACCCATTGAGACTAGGGTCTCATTTTCAAAGGTGCCCCAAGCTCAGCAAAAAAGCAATACAACAATACAAAATTATCACTTAATAAAAAACTACAAGTTACAACTTTCAACATTACTATCACAACAATCTCCTTCATTCAATCAAAACAACTGCAACTGTCATACAACCCATCTACTACTAGTCTTAAAGTGCCATGGCAAAACCAGGGAACCTGCATTCACAAAACAGGGAGTTCTGCAGGCTATTCCAAGAATGGGGGGCTTTAAAACTGAAAGCGGATCTACCTAGATCGGTACGAACGAGTGGAACCTAGAGAGTTAACCATCCCTGTGAGCGGGTTTGGTATCTCAAAAGTGAAGTGAGGTAGGTTGGAAGCTTTTTCAGCAGAGCTTTGTAAACAGAAAGGGAGTAATGAAGTAATCTACGGGACTTTAGCGAGGACCAGCCGACCTTTTGATACAAGATGCAGTGATGAGTAGTAAACCTGTCATCTGTGATAAAGCGAAGTGTGCTATGGTTCACTGCAGCCAAAGGTTTTAGAGTAGTGTCTGCTGCATTTTGATAAAGGGTGTCACCATAGTCCAAAACTGTCAGGAAAGTTGATTGTACAATCTGCTTCCTGCTGTTTAGAGAGAGGCAAGACATATTCAAAAAATATATATATATATCCACTTTAAATCGTACATTTTTAACTAGCTCTTCTGTATGTTTTTTAGGCGTTAGATCTTTATCAATTCAAACGGCCAGATATTTATAGGCGGGAACACAGTCGATGAGAGAATCATCCAATGAGTAAATACATTACATGGCCAAAGTATGTGGACACCAGCTCATCGAACATCTCATTCCAAAATCATGGGCATTAATATGGAGTTTGTCCACCCTTTGCTGCTATAATAGCCTTCCTCCTTTCAGCATTGTCATGCTGAAACAGAAAACGTCTTTCCCCAAACTAGTGCCATAAAGTATGCTGTAGCGTTAAGACCTCCCTCCTTCACCAAACAGTTGGCACTATGCATTCGGACAGGTAGCGTTCTCCAAGTACATGCCAAACCCAGAGAGGCTCAAACACAACAAAATTGTGAAAAGGTGGAGGGGTGTGATTACTTCCTGAAGGTTCTGTAGAACATGTATGAGCTCATTTATTAATGTAATACATTTCAGTTCTGCAACAGCTGGTGCAGTTACGTCTTAGTTGTTATTTAATAAATCATCATGCTTCCTCTAATTAAGGGCTCTATTCAATTCGTATCGCGGAAATTCAGCGTTACAGTTTAATTGAAATTTAAAGGCAAAGTTCCTGCGGAGACTGGTTCCTGCGGAAACTGGTTCCTGCAGAGACTGCATTCAGCGCTGCAGATGACGGCTCAATAGGAAATGATCTTTCCATTTCTATCGTGCCAGCCGTACTGTAACTCTGCAGCCATACAGATCAAACAGCCCCTAGACAATTTAAGATGTATACAGTATCTTAGTAGTGTTAGAAAGAGGTTTTGTTCATCTTGCTAAACACATTAGACAAGGCTATTCACTAACCATGTTTCCTCTCTTGCTCGCTCCCTCTCCCCATAAGCCCTCATTCTCTCTTTCCTTCCCATGCTCTATGTCTGTCTAAACACATGTCCACATCCTGAGGCTTTTGCACAGACAGTCTAAAAAAGAGCAATGAGCTAATCCTGACAGGCTTGATGTCAAATGGTGGAGGGAAGGAGAGAGGGTCTGAGACGAAAAAACAGCCAACAGTCATAACAATATATATATATATATATATATATATATATATATATATATATATATATATATATATATATATATATACATATGAGGGAGAGAAAGAGCAAAGAGCTTGCAGCGAAATAGAGAGCAGTGATTCATCACAGATACACATAAAACACACATTCACGCACGTGCACATACACGTCCACACAAACTCACTCACCTTGTCACCTGCCTTCTGCCGCCTCTTCTCCTTCCGCTTGTTTTCTGTTGCCTGGATCATCTTCTCTCTCCACAGATTAAAGAAGTAGGATGGGTCTGTGTAGAACTTCAGACCATCCTTGTTGTCATCCCTGTATGACAACACATCCTGACCTGAGACACTGGCCGTGGCAATGCAATTGACACCTACAATTTTTAACTCTTATCTTATAATACACATAAATTGCACATCCCCAATGCTTAATTCTGTACCTTAACGTAAAAGGAGAAGTGCAATGACTAAAGTGGGGTTCAGTAAGTCGTAATGTGATTGGTTGAGGGCTAACCTGTAGGGGCTAAGGATGTTGAGGGGTGGAGGTTTGTCACAGCGATGGTACATCTCCATGACAGGGTTGAGGATGGAGTTCCTGGACACCACCTGCTGGTCTTGGATGGTGGAGCTCTTGAAGGCTTTCCTCATGTTGATGTCCTGCAGCGAAACTGGGACCAGAATGCCAAGGATAAACACAATGAATGAACACTACAACACTGACTCATTGGCAGCTATGAATGAAGTGCCATGGCACTTCGAACAGGATGAATATACAGTCCCCAGTGTATCCCAGCCTGTATAATGACAACTAATGTATTGGTGATCGAAGCAGCAGGGAGCCTGGGACTCAGCTGTTGGGCCCTAAGCCCTGGCGAAGCCCTGGCGAAGCCCTAGCATTATGCAACTGTGTATTTTACTACACTTCTTTACCATGGTACTCTTAATTTGATGCTCAATCACGCTTTCATACCACATGCTGTGCTGTATGTTGTCCTGGGAATCATCATGCATTGTATGTATTGTATTGCATGTATTGTATGATGTTCAGCAGATCATTTTACCCTTCTTATCCCACAGGTGTGACCCCCCCAACATTGCCTCCACCTACCCTCCTCCACAGTGGAGTCCAGCTGGGTGACTTTGACCGCCAGCAGGTCCACTCTCTCTTGGAGGCTGTTCATTCTCATGTAGAAGCTGTTGGCCTCATTGAACAGCTCTCCAAAAATATCCTCTGCATGTCGACCTGCATTCACAAAACACACACACACACACACACACACCATGCATAGACATGGGTCAGGGACAGAGAAGGGCAGTGAGTGAGTCAGTCAGCAGTCACTCAGTCAGCCAGTCAGCCACTCAGTCAGTCAGTTAGTCAGCCAGTCACTCAGTCAGTCAGTCAGTCAGGTGTGTAGACTTACTCAGGCCCCCCAACTGTTTGATGATGGCTGCCAGGGTGCTGTTAGTGACACACTCCAGCTCGCTGGTGACCCCGTCCGGCACGGCTCCACGGCACAGGTGCCTGGGCTCGATGCATCTTTTAACCAGCGGCATGGCGGCTGCCCCCTACACACAGTCACACACTCACCTACAGAGAGCCAGGGAGGATGGGTTAAAAAACACTCCAATTAGCACATTCATGACAGCTATAAAACAATATATTTAGTCTTCAGTGGAGCCATCTATAATGAACCAAAATATAAACGCCACATGTAAAGTTTTGGTCCCATGTTTCATGAGCTGAAATAAAAGATATGACATGCAGAAATGTTCCATATGCACAAAAAGCTTATATTTCTCTCCAATTTTGAGCACAAATTTGTTTACATCCTTGATAGTGAGCATTTCTCCCTTACCAAGATAATCCATCCACCTGACAGGTGTGGCATATCAACAAGCTGATTAAGCAGTCTGATCATTATGCAGGTGCACCTTGTGATGGGGACAATAAAAGGCCACTCTAAAATGTGCAGTTTTGTCACAACGCCACAGATGTCTCAAGTTTTGAGAGAGCGTGCAATTGGCATGCTGACTGCAGGAATGTCCACCAGATTTCTCTATCATAAGCTATGTCATTTTAGGGAATTTGGCAGTACGTCCAACTGGACCCACAATCACAGACCACGTGTAACCACGCCAGCCCAATACCTCCACATCCGGCTTCTTCACCTGCAGGATAGTCGAAGACCAGCCACCCAGACGATGAAACTGTGGAGTATTTCTGTCTGTAATAAAGCCCTTTTGTGGGGAAAAACTCATTCTGATTGGCTGGACCTGGCTCCCCAGTGGGCCCTGCCCGATCATATTGAAATCAATAGATTAGGGCCTATTGAATTGATTTAAATTGACTGATTTCCTTCCATGAACTCTAACTCAGGAAAATCATTGAAATTGTTGCATGTTGCATTTATATCTTTGTTCAGTATATATTGAACTACCTGTTGTGTGACACGTCAATTAGAAGCACCGAATAAAGAAAGAGTCAATAAATGGGACAGAGAGACGCAATAATGACCATGTCATCAACCAACAGAGAGAAATCACAACATTTACAGCATTTAACCATTTCACTTTTTTTTAAATACATGCAAGGGTGCAATCATAAGTGCTCTTAATTAAAGGCATGCAGGACAAAGACCTACTGTAGTACTGTCCAAGACAAGAGGGGTGAGGTTCAAATGTATTGATAAAAGGAAAAACGACATTACTATGGATTATAATAGTAGCGTTGTAAAGTAAGGCAAAGACAATCAGAGGACGCCTGGACATGAGGATTGAACGGTGGGTGGTACAGACTAAAAAACCAATGAAATGTGAGGACAGTATCATGGTCTACTGCACCATGGGTGGATGACTGTGACAGTGTGTGTGTCTGTGGGTAGGAACTCTGTTCTCAACCCATCAGGCTAATGGGTAGTGACCATCTACATTAACAGGACTCCCCACACAGCCCTAGGGCAGGCTGGCATGTCTTAACACAACCGCCTGGCATTATTTTATACAGTACGAACCACTGCCTACTGCTCAGCATGTCCCTGTAGTGGAGATACAATAGAGGAGACATCATCCAGCCCTCTACATCAGTGGTTCCCAACCTTTTTATAGTCTGGTACCACTTCAAACGTCCAACTTTCAGCTGTGTAGCCCCTCTAGCACCAGGGTCAGCGCACTCTCAAATGTTGTTTTTTGCATTCATTGTAAGCCTGCCACACACACACTACACAATACATTTATTATACATAAGAATGAGTGTGAGTTTTTGTCACAACCCAGCTCGTGGGAAGTGACAAAGAGCTCTTATAGGACAAGGGTACAAATAATAACACCTAAATGAAAAAAAAACACCTAAATGGACTGTTTGAAAATGTGACTCACATTTTTATTTGGCGTGCCCCCAATGGCATTGCGCATGCCCACGTGCCCCAGTTTGGGAATAGCCACTCTACATGATCGTCACCAGACTCTTCATCAACCATCTCCCTGACCAACCTTCCTCTGAACAAGCCATGAACTCTTCCTCTCTATCTTTGAAGGATGCACGAACTCAAAGACTTGGCCTCTATTGGTTGACCTATCTAACTATAGCTAGGCTACTCATGATGATGATGTATTGGTTGAACAAGCTAACTATAGCTAGGCTACTCATGATGATGTATTGGTTGACCTAGCTAACTATAGCTAGGCTACTCATGATGATGATGTATTGGTTGACCTAGCTAACTATATGTAACAGTATAATTTTAAACCGTCCCTCGCCCATACCCGGGCGCGAACCAGGGACCTTCTGCACGCATCAACAGTCACCCTCGAAGCATCGTTACCCATCGCTCCACAAAAGCCACGGCCCTTGCAGAGCAAGGGGAACTACTACTTCAAGGTCTCAGAGCAAGTGACGTCACTGATTGAAACGCTATTTAGCGCCCACACTAACTAAGCTAGCCGTTTCACATCCGTTACACTCACCCCCCTTTTGACCTTCCTCCTTTTTTTCCCGCAGCAACCAGTAATCCGGGTCAACAGCATCAATGTAACAGTATAATTTTAAACCGTCCCTCGCCCATACCCGGGCGCGAACCAGGGACCTTCTGCACACATCAACAGTCACCCTCGAAGCATCGTTACCCATCGCTCCACAAAAGCCGCGGCCCTTGCAGGGCAAGGGGAACTACTACTTCAAGGTCTCAGAGCAAGTGACGTCACTGATTGAAACGCTATTTAGCGCCCACGCTAACTAAGCTAGCCGTTTCACATCCGTTACACTCTTTTGACCTTCCTCCTTTTTCCGCAGCAACCAGTAATCCGGGTCACGGCACCACTGTAACAGTACTCGTCTTGCGTTGTGTACAATCAGTCATCGACACGGAACTCCAACATGTAGCACCAGTCATGTAGCTTTATTCTGATAAGAACGACACAAAATTGCACGTCATGCAATGCACGTCTCACCATCCAACTCTGCACTCACGCACGCTGGTTTGGTGCTTGTTCACTGGGACAGTTACCAAAATAATACAATTACAATATAATATATTTAACAATGTACCTGATAAGAACGACACAAAATTGCACGTCATGCAATGCACGTCTCACCATCCAACTCTGCACTCACGCACTGTACAAAATATATGAACCCCCCCACCAGACACAGTAAGTTGCTAGCTAATACTGGCGTGAATTCTCTACAACAAAATGCACAACAAATATTCTCCAAAAACCCGCTGCATCTTATGTGTGATGTTCGAATAACATTTACAAACAATTTGATATAAATTGTACATTTAAATCATCACTTGAGTGTAAAAATAACTTTTGATGTACAGTGCTTTGCAACCAACAACTTACCGCTGGTTTGGTGCTTGTTCACTGGGACGATTCTAACTGGAACATCCCCCCTCGTAAGCAAGCTACGCAAACCAGCCAATAAGATGCCATGTTGAGTAGGTGAAGGCAAAACAAACTCAAACCAAAAACCCATTGGCTTAACAATAAAGTGGCAAGGGGAATCACCAATATAACCCTGTTACATATAGCTAGGCTACTCATGATGATGTATTGGTTGACCAAGCTAACTATAGCTAGGCTACTCATGATGATGTTTTGGTTGACCAAGCTAATTACAGCTAGGCTACTCATGATGATGTATTGGTTGACCAAGCTAACTATAGCTAGGCTACTCATAATGATGTTTTGGTTGACCAAGCTAACTATAGCTAGGCTACTCATGATGATGTTTTGGTTGACCAAGCTAATTACAGCTAGGCTACTCATGATGATGTATTGGTTGACCAAGCTAACTATAGCTAGGCTACTCATAATGATGTATTGGTTGTTTGTTTTCTTCTTTTGAAGCGCTTGGGGATTATGAAAAGCGCTATAGAAATGTAATAAATTATTATTACTATCGGCTGATATTGGCCTTTCACCCCTACAGTGCATTCAGAATGTTTTCAGACCCCTTGACTTTTTCCACATTTTGTTACGTTACAGCCGTATACTAAAATAGATTAAATCGTTTTTCCCCCTCATCAATCTACATACAATGCCCCACAAATGACAAAACAAAACCAGTTTTTTAGAAATGTTTGCAAATGTATTAAAAATACAAAAACTTTAATATTACAATTACATAAGTATTCAGACCCTTAACACAGTACTTTGTTGAAGCACCTTTGAAGCACCTATGACGCTACAAGCTTGGCACACCTGTATTTGGGGAGTTTCTCCCATTCTTCTCTGCATTACCTTTCAAGCTCTGTCAGGTTGGATCGGGAGTGTTGCTGTACAGCTTTTTCAGGTCTCTCAAGAGATGTTCAATCGGATTCATTCCAGGCTTTTACTGGACCACTCAAGGAAATTCAGAGACTTGTCCCGAAACCACTCCTGTGTTGTCTTGGCTGTGTGCTTAGGGTTGCTGTCCTGTTGGAAGATGAACCTTCACCCCAATCTCCTGAGCACTTTGGAGCAGGTTACATCAAGGATCTCTCTGTACTTTGCTCAGTTCATCATTCCCTCGTCCTGACTAGTCTCCCAATCCCTGCAGCTGAAAAACATCCCCACAGCATGATATTGCCACCACCATGCTTCACAATAGTGATGGTGCCAGGATTTCTCCAGACGTGACGCTTGATACTCAGGCCAAAGAGTTCAATCTTGGTTCCATCCAACCAGAGAATCTTCTTTCTCATGGCCTGAGAGCTCTTCGGGTGCCTTTTGGCAAACTCCAAGCATGCTGTCATGTGCCTTTTACTGAGTATTGGCTTCCGTCTGGCCAGCCCACCATAGAGGCCTGATTGGTGGAGTGCTGCAGAGATGGTTGTCCTTCCGGAAGGTTCTCCCATCTCCACTGAGGAACTCTGGAGCTCTCTCAGAGTGACCATCGGGTTCTTGGTCACTTCCCTGACCAAAGCCCTTCTCCCCCGATTGCTCAGTTTGGCCAGCTATAGGAAGAGTCTTGATCGTTCCAAACTTCTTCCATTTAAGAATGATGGAGGCCACTGTGTTCTTGGGGACCTTCAATGCTGCAGAAATAATTTGGTACTCTTCCCCAGATCTGTGCCTCGGCACAACCCTGTCTCGGCGCTCTACAGACAATTCCTTTGACCTCATGGCTTGGTTTTTGCTCTGACATGCACTGTCAACTGTGGGACCTTATATAGACAGGTGTGTGCCTTTCCAAATCATGTCCAATCAATTGAATTTACCACAGATGGACTCCAATCAAGTTGGATCAAGGATGCACCTGAGCTCAATTTCGAGTCTCATAGCAAAGTGTCTGAATTCTTATGCACTGTATATTGGTTTCGTCCCATAATTCAACCAATAACCTAAATTCAATAAATAGGATGAATAAAGGGTATCTCATGCTTATCTGAACACGTGGCCATTTTCATGTCATTATTATCACAATGTTTAAAATCAACATTTAAAGCATAGTTATTGGACAATTGTTCTTTCGGATGGCAATTTATGAGAATTCAGTGTGGAAAAAGTACACTTTTCAATTTCCCCGCTGTAACACAGTATATCGGGAGACATATCGGTATCGTTAACCTCTCTGGGGTAAGGGGCAGTATTTTGACATCGGATGAAAAGCGTGCCCAAAGTAAACTGCCTGTTACTCAGGCCCAGAAGATAGGATATGCATAAAACTGTTAAAATAATGTCTGTGAGTATAACAGAACTGATTTGGCAGGCGAAACCCAGAGGACAAAACATCCAGGGAAAAAAATTATTGAGGTCATAGGATTTTCCAATGGATTTCTATGGGATGCCCTTATTATTGGGAACCTGGTTGCAGTTCCTATGGCTTCCACTAGATGTCAACAGTCTTTAGAAATTGTTCAATGTTTTTCTTTTGAGAAATTAAGAAGTAGCCCTATTCATTGTAAGTGTCACTCCAGGTGGACTCTACTGTTTTGGTGCGCGTGAATAGGAGCTCGCTCCACGTTGTTTTTATCCAGTATTAGAAACAGTTTATTCCATCTTAGATTTTATCGATTATTTACGTTTTAGGGTACCTGAGGTTGGATTAGGAACATTGTTTGAAATGTTTGGACCAAGTTTACAGGTAACTTATTAGATACTTTGTAGGCATGTTGGGCGAGATGAAACCGGTGTATTTCTGAATCAAACACGCCAAATAAATGGACATTTCAAATCAAATCAAATCAAATTGTATTTGTCACATACACATGGTTAGCAGATGTTAATGCGAGCGTAGCAAAATGCTTGTGCTTCTAGTTCCGACAATGCAGTAATAACCAACAAGTAATCTAACTAACAATTCCAAAACTACTGTCTTATACACAGTGTAAGGGGATAAAGAATATGTACATAAGGATATATGAATGAGTGATGGTAAAGAGCAACATAGGCAGGATACAGTAGTAAATTTTTGGGACATAAAGAAGAACATCATCGAACAAAAGAACCATTTGTGATGTTTCTAGGACATTTTGGAGTGCCAAAAGGAGAAGATCTTCAAAGGTAAGGCATTAATTATATCGCTATTTCTGACTTTTGTGTAGCACCTGCCTGGTTGAAATATATTTTTCATGGTTTTGTATGCGGGGTGCTGTCCTCAGATAATCGCATGGTTTGCTTTCGCCGTAAAGCCTTTTTGAAATCTGACACAGCGGCTGGATTAACAAGAAGTTAAGATTTATTTTGATATATAACCATATATTTTCAAGAATGTTAAATATTTGAATTTAGTATTTTTGAATTGTGCGCTCTGCAAATTCACCGGATGTTGGCCAGGTGGGACGCTACTGTCCCACGTACCCTAGAGAGGTTTAAGTTACCGATATATTGGTATCGTTAAGTTTTGTCCCCCCAAAAAACATTTCGGTAGGGCTCTAAAAAAGACTAACATACAGTAATCTTACAAAGCTTGATTGTGAGATAGTACTACTGTAATCTAAATATATGCAGTATATACTCTATATAGAAATAAGGCTATTCTGTTCAATATCATTGGAAGACAAAGAACATTATTACTTTTCCTACATCAGCATATCATCTTGAAATGTCAGGCTTTGGAAAACTAAATGCATAGAAACAGTAAATGTCTTGGTAACAGTAAATAAATGTATTTCGTAAGTCATTTTGGACTGACCAATGTAAATATATGTATTTCCATGACAGAATTAAAAAGTCATTTTGGACTGACCAATGTAAATAAATGTATTTCCATGACAGAATTAAAAAGTCATTTTGGACTGACCAATGTAAATAAATGTATTTCCATGACAGAATTAAAAAGTCATTTTGGACTGACCAATGTAAATAAATGTATTTCCATGACAGAATTAAAAAGTCATTTTGGACTGACCAATGTAAATAAATGTATTTCCATGACAGAATTAAAAAGTCATTTTGGACTGACCAATGTAAATAAATTTACATGCAACTTAAAAGTTACAGATCACGGAATTTTGGCAACCTTGAGGGAATATTATTTGAGTCAAAATATGATGATCCTATGACTGGGAAGATATACAAAACCTTGCTGAGAGCCTAATGAACTGACAATCTCTTAGAAAAAAACTAACTATCGGAATAATGACTTAAAAAGAACTGATGTTGGCACAAGATGAAAGTTGGAGCATAACTAACGAAATTACATTTAACGAAAATGTACTCTTAATCCAGTATAAACTTATGTATAGCCTTTATTATACAAGAGAAAACATTCTCAAATTCTACAGCAGTCATGTGTAAAATACATAATGACTCAATAATCCATGCTTTCTGGGAATGCTATAAAGTTCGGAAGTTGTGGGCGGAGCTAGAAAGTTGTCTGTCAGAAGTATTACAATGTAAACATACATTTAATTCGTCTGTCTGCATATTCCAAGACATGTCATATGGGGGTGTGGTGAGATACCCAGTGGGCTGGACGATTCTCTTCTCATCACTCATCTTGAAAAGATGTATACTAAAAACATGGAAATTAATTGAATTAATCCATCATTAACACAATGGAAAAATCTATTGATTTATTACTGAAATATTGAAATTGCGTGAGCTACGGAGAGAAACAAAATGGTGAAGTTTCAGGCCATGTGGCAGAGAGTGATGAGGGAGCTGGAGATGGAGGTGTGTGCAAGTGGGTCTTGGCAGGTGTGATGTTGTTGATGTTTGTATGGATGTTGTCGTTTGTATGTGTATGTTTGTATTGTTTATAAAAGAAAAGTAATAAATACATGTCAGGTTTTAAGTAAATGTATCTTATTTAAAAGAAATGGGACAAGATGTTCCAATTCTACAGAGTCCTTTTGCAGCTGTCAGAGTTCCAATGAATTGGCACAGCGAAATACCTAGACATGTGTAAACAACCTCAAGGGGAACCTCTAGATGGGAAGCTGGGGCAGTGCACGTGACTGTACATCCTCACACTGAGGAAGGCCCATGATACTCTGGAGGATGGGAGCTGGCCTTGTAACATGTCTGCTCTGCAGCTTCTAGGTTGCAACCCCTCTCTGCTCTACGCCACACTGTGTGAACCTTGAGTTCAAGACCATGAGCAGCTGAATAGTCGAAAGTGCAGTTTATTTTTGAGAATGCATTCTTGAGTGGTGAAAGCTTTCAGCCACAGAAGGGTTCAGACGGGATCAAAAAACATTTCATACTTCACTATTATGGAGAAAACTAATATCAGACACTCACAGCTGCAACTTGTGAGAGGATTAACTTGATTTGAAGCCTACTTTGTAATTAGGCCTTCCACTTAGAGCAAGCTAAAAGGAATCCTGCCACTCACTATTTTGACCTCAACAATGAGCAAGCTAAGTGGCAGCTGAGTAAACAAATCCAAAGCTTACAGTCTCTGCAGCGATAGTTATCGTTCTGTATCCTTAAGAAGAAAGATACATTTACTATCTTGGTGAACGATCCCGGTAATCACTTATACATCTCCTAGTGCTGAGATCACCTCACCTCTTAAATATTATGCTTATTTATGTCCTGACACACTACAGCTTATTGTTCAAATATGAATGAGTAAACTTTGTTCTCCTTTGATAGTTCTTCATGAATGATTACTTTCACCCCAAACACTGCCGTCCTCTCGAGAATCTATTGGCTACTGTTGCTGGCATCTTCTAACCACTACAGTCTCTACCACATATTTTGCCATTCTCTCCATTGATTGCACTGTCTCTTTGTTGTTGGAGTTTCTTGCTATTCAAACTAACAGAGGTTCTTAGCATCTAGCTAAATGCTACCAGTGATTCTAAAAAGTTGGGTGACTTCTCTCTCATCTCTAATTCTTATCTCCTCTACTGGAGCCTGTGTATAGCATGCCTCCACAGCCTGGACTTAACAATCACGTGAACATAACTGATTAATGAGTGGAAACCATAGCAACGCTTCCACCGTGCTGTGCTGCATGACACTGACTCCAGGCTGCCTTTGACATAATCTACAGTATGTTCAGAACAAGATAGTAGAAATCAATGATCTACTGCATTCCTCCCATCACGGACCTAGCAGTTCAATCAGAGCCACCATATAGTGAGTGAATATATTAAAACAAGGTAAGAGCAATGAGCAGTATGCAAAGATCAGCACAGTTATGAGTAAATTATACAATGGCAGCACCCCACATTAATGGTCCCTCCTGCTCCTATAAAAGGACACCTGAAAAAACTGTATTAAGACTACTGAAGTCATGACTCCATAACCTTCCACTGTCACGCCCTGATCTGTTTCACCTGTCTTTGTGATTGTCTCCACCACTCTCCAGGTGTCACCCATCACCCCCGTTATCCACTGTGTATTTATACCTGTGTTTTCAGTTCATTTTGTTTCGTCAAGCCTACCAGCAGTTTTCCTTCTGTTCCGGTCTCTCGATTGTACCTGTTTTCTAGTTTTCCTTCTGTTCCGGTCTCTCGATTGTACCTGTTTTCTAGTTTTCCTTCTGTTCTGGTCTCTCGATTGTACCTGTTTTCTAGTTTTCCTTCTGTTCCGGTCTCTCGATTGTACCTGTTTTCTAGTTTTCCTTCTGTTCTGGTCTCTCGATTGTACCTGTTTTCCCAGGTTTGGACCTTTTCTGCCTGCCCTGACCCTGAACCTGCCTGTCGTCCTGTACCTTTGCCCCACCTATCTGGATTACTGACCCCTGCCTGCCTTGACCTGTCTTTTGCCTGCCCCTGTTGGATTAATAAAATGTTAATTTGACGTTGTCTGCATCTGGGTCTTACCTGAAACGTGATATCCTCTGTTGCTTTACAAGTAACAGTTTGCAAACTTTCTCCTTAGCAATTAAGACTACATTTTATGGTCTACCCTTCGTAACCCCTAGATCAATCAAGATTGTCAAGGTACCATTCGGCTGACAAATCAACCATGCCAAGTCATCCTCCACCAAGTCTAACCTAATTGTGTTCCATATCAGCTCAGAGGACCGACTCCTATTTCTTTCCTACAAGCTGTTCCGGCAGAAAGGTGCCTCTTTTAAGAAATGGTTGAAATATGCATAAATATCAGGGTGACATTCAAGACTGCTAAACAATTAAACAAATGGCCACCCGGATATTTACATTGCCCCCCTCCCATTTATTTTTACACTACTGCTACTCACTGTTTATCTATGCATAGTCACTTTACCCCTCCCTACATGTACAAATTACCTCGACTAACCTGTACCCCTGCACATTCACTCGGTACCGGTACCCCTTGTATATAGCCTCGTTATTTTATTGTATTACTGTTCAATATTTTTTACTTTAGTTTATTTGGTAAATATTTTCTTAAATCTTTCTTGATTTGCATTGTTGGTTAAGGGCTTGTAAGTAAGCATCTCAGAGGTCTGTTGTATTCTGTGTATGTGACAAAGTTTGATTTGATTCGATACTGCTGTTCATGCTGTTGTCTTGGTAAAAGGCGAGCATGCACCTGGAGGTCTCATCTAGTAGGATATATGGTATGCTTTACAAACATGTGCATTAGGTAACACTTAGTTAATATCTGTGTAATAGCACTGTAATTACTGTAGTATTGAAATGTTACACAATAGCCTAGTTTAGTAGGCCTAATTTATTCGTAACTGCTTAGTAATAGATCGATGTGCAGACATGTGGCTCTAAATCTGCTGCATCATGCAGGCACAGATTGCTTTTCCAAAAATATCCATGGCTTAATTAGTAGTCATCTTTGATTGGACATGACTGATTAGAAGAAAAATAATGACATTAGTGAGTTCATTCAGTTGGACTGATGATTACGTCATCATACCTCCGACTGTTGCTGCTTCTGCACGTGCATGTGATTTGTAAAGAAAGGGGAACAGGTGCTCGCCACTACAACCATTGGGCTACAGCAGCAGATAACCAGTCAGTGTTCAAGTACAGCTGGAAATCTAATAAACGTGAACGTGAAGAGGAAAACCAATATATTGATTGGTTAGAATTGACCAGGATGAATAGGATAGGTTGGGTTGATTGCATTTGGAGTGATGAGCGCGTCAACCTATGACACTACGGAGGCACCATATATGTCACACGAAAATATGTTTTATGTTCCGCATGATATAATGTCTTCTATTGTAAAATTATAATAAATAGAACCGCAGTCACCCCCACCCCCTCTATTATGGATTAGTATTTTTCCAAACACATTTTTTTTTAAATAGAATTTGAAATACATATTGTGCAATATATAATAATGTAGTCTATTCTAGTGATCAAAGAATGGTCAAATGGTACATAAATCTACTTACCACTGGTTGTTTTTCTTAACCTTGTTTTACCTCCACTCTTTGGCTGTATTATTTGGCAGCTATTAAGACATCACGCATGGAATAGATCGAAGGCATTGCTGCTAGCTACCATCATTATCGATGCATTGTCGACGTCAAGTGAATGGAGAACGATGCTGAAATCTGGATTCCCTATGCCTGCATGTGTGTTTCCTTGGCAGCGTCGGCTTTCCTCGACAAACACTCTGCGGCAACGAAACCACTGCGCATGCGTGTATGGGCTAACACGGACCACCACCCAGTGTTTCAAAGATGCCCAGAACATAAAAACTAACAATTTAGGACACAAAAATTACATCCCCAATTTTTTTTAGCATGAATAGAATGACCTAGCTGTGACAATGTGGCTTTATACAATATGCATAGACCAGTCTATGTGATAATCGCATGTTTCCATGCATCAGGGTGAGGGGCAGTACTGTGCATGGAGTGCTATGCTGTGGAATCTGTGGGAAAGGGGAACGGAATACAAGGGGCTCTCATTGTTGGGGGTGAGAACTCTGTGCTTGTCCGTGTGCGAGCGCGTGTGTGTGTAAGAGGCACACGATTCAAGCCTTTTAAAGTGGAAAGAAGTCTCCCCATTCCTAGCTTGGTACAGAGTGATCTAGAAGCTTGGATGCACATCCAAAGTATTTATCTAGCACTCTCTCTACATCTCATACACTAATGACAATTCAAAGGGTGAAAAGTCACAAATAAACTCAGCAAAAAAAGAAATGTCCTCTCACTGTCAACTGCGTTTATTTTCAGCAAACTTAACATGTGTAAATATTTGTATGAACATAACAAGATTCAACAACTGAGCCAAACTGAACAAGTTCCACAGACATTTGACAAACAGAAATGGAATAATGTGTCCCTGAACAAAGGGGAGGTCAAAAGTAACAGTCAGTATATGGTGTGGCCACCAACTGCATTAAGTACTGCTGTGCATCTCCTCCTCATGGACTGCACCAGATTTGCCAGTTCATGCTGTGAGATGTTACCCCACTCTTCCACCAAGGCACCTGCAAGTTCCTGGACATTTCTGGGGGGAATGGCCCTAGCCCTCACCCGCCGATCCAACAGGTCCCAGACGTGCTCAATGGGATTGAGATCCGGGCTCTTCGTTGGTCATGGCAGAACACTGACATTCCTGTCTTGCAGGAAATCACGCCCAGAACGAGCAGTATGGCTGGTGGCATTGTCATGCTGGAGGGTCATGTCAGGATGAGCCTGCAGGAAGGATAGCACATGAGGGAGGAGGATGTCTTCCCTGTAACGCACAGCGTTGAGATTGCCTGCAATGACAACAAGCTCAGTCCGATGATGCTGTGACACACTGCCCCAGACCATAATGGACCCTCTACCTCCAAATCGATCCCGCTCCAGAGTACAGGCCTCGGTGTAACACTCATTCCTTCGACGATAAACGCAAATCCAACCATCACCCCTGGTGAGACAAAACCGCAACTCGTCAGTGAAGAGCACTTTTTGCCAGTCCTGTCTGGTCAGGCGACGGTGGGTTTGTGCCCATAGGCGACATTGTTTCCGGTGATGTCTGGTGAGGACAATCAATTTTACAATACCGCTGTAACGTAACAACATTTGGAAAAACTGAATGGGTGTGAATAGTTTCCGAATGCACTGTAGGTAAAAAAAGGGAATGTCAGCTCACTGTTTTACTCCTCTCAGACTTGATATTTTAATAAAGCTTTGGTGATTAAGATTTATTTCCAAACAGTCTCACGAGCCAAAAACATTATTGTTTTATGTTTCTAAATAGAAAGTATACAGGCACCAACTCACACCTTGTTCAATGCACATAATGGGCAGGGTGCGTCAAAATTCATGCCATAACCAACTGTTTTACTGCTAAAATCAGCTTTTGGTTGGTCTTAAATATCCCTACCAGCGCTGTCGGAAATTAGCACTTAAAGATCATGTTTTTAAGGACACGGCTCAAATATGGTGATGTTAGACAGGTAAATTGCCAAACCTGGCGTTAGGGCTGGAAAATTGCAAACTACATGCGTTTGACACTAGCGCCGCCTTTAACGCCAGCCGAAAATAGAAACCCCATACGTCAGAACTGAAGAAGAAAAAAACACAGATCATATCATATTAAGCACCACTGGCCAAAATTACATTTTGCATTTACTTATCAATTTCGATATTTTTTGGTATTTTGGTCCAATAAATTAAAAAGTAAAAGAATTCGATGCAAATGCATATGTATTACTTTTGTTAGTTTATCATACTACTACCATCATCAAAATGAAATGAATAGTAACCCCTTAAATGGACTTACATCCATAATTTCAAAACTCACTACATTGAATCACACATAATTTAAAAGCCCATTTCAATGTTACAAACTGGCCTATTTGTAGTAACTTACCTTGAAGATATGATGATTGGGTCTAAATGGGTGTATGTATGACGTTGGGTTGACTAAATTCATAGGGTTTGTCTTTAACTGCCATTTCCCGAAAGTCAGACTCTATCCACACACCAACAAATTGTTCTCAGCCTCAGAAGCATCTGCATTCACTAAATGTTCCGTGGTTATCCTTAGACTAGGGTTTCCCAATCTCACTTTGCATAATAGGCAAATATGTGCATATTTAATGAGATATCACCTAATTTGTATATTTTAATACAATATTTCAGAGGGGGAAAAATATATAAAAAAATAAACTAGTAAAATTTGACTGTGATATATGATTTAAGAAGAAAAAAATACTCATAGGGTGTGGTTCCTGGCCTCACTCTGTCAGAAATATGAACCAGTCTTGAGGTAAATGGGGAGTGAAACATCTCCTTGTCCATGAAGACATCTGTTTCCCATTCAAGTGCAATACTATTATCTTTGACTTGACTATTGACTATTATCTTTGACTATCATACAGACAGGAAAAAACTTCTAGTAAGAAATTAAATGTTTATGTATTGTACAGTATATTTCCATTAGGTGGCACTGTGGCTCCAGGATTACAGAGAGATACAGCAAGTGGTTTTCCTGTAAATGACCCTCAAAGCCCTGTTGTCACAGATGCAAACGCCTTTTGATTTACTAGTAGTGCAGTTAATGGACATTTCATTACAATAACCACACTGACTACACACATATTACTCACTAGCTGTAATTAATGTCTGACACATACAGTATCAATTGTGCAGACTTAACACTATTTCATATCTCATTGAGTCATGTTTACAGGTCCAGCAACAGAGTACATCTCCTGTGTTTGAACAGGAAGTGGAGCTGGAGAATCCAGTACATCTCCTGTGTTTGAACAGGAAGTGGAGCTGGAGAATCCAGTACATCTCCTGTGTTTGAACAGGAAGTGGAGATTGAGAATCCAGTACATCTCCTGTGTTTGAACAAGAAGATGAGCTGGAGAATCCAGGCAGTGACATGAAGCAACAGCTGTGTCACAACAATGTTTTGTATGTAGAGAGCCTGGAGGGGAAAGACAGTAGGCCAGCCAGCCAGTTCAGACACAGCTGACTTCCTCAGCGGTGGTGGGACAGACACTGGCCAACTTCTCAAGCATCCCAGACCTTGTACCCTCTCTATCCAACCCCATTCTTCCTTTCATTTCCCCTTTATACCCATTGTGGCTGTTACAGCTACAGTCGTTGGCATCTTTACTGCATAGAATAGGCGTGACGGTATTAACAGAAATATTCTTGGTGCTCTTGGCTGGCGGGCTGTGGTAGATACACTGTAGGTAGCGTTGGAAGGCCTGTCTGTAGGTCCTGTTGAATAGAGTGTAGACCAGTGGGTTGACACCAGAGGAGACATATCCCACCCAAACAAAGACCTTTAGGAGCACTGCCAACACGGGCTTATTGCACAGGCTTATTATCGAGTCCTCACACAACACGCTCAGCACATTGGTGATGAAGAATGGACACCACATCATCAGGAAGAGGAAAAACACCACACCCAGGACCATGGAGGCTCTCCTCTCATTTTTGATTGATTGAGCCATGCCAGCTCCCCCTGGCTCCTGTCTCCCTGTTGGAGAGATGGGTTGAAGGGAGGCTTGAGAGACGGAAACGTCGGAGGAACCAACAGCTGGCAAGGCCTCAGGGGCAGGGTCCTGTTTGAGGAGACGGAGACTGTCCCCTGCAGGGGACCTTGGGGTGATCCTGAGTAGGGCCGGCTGGTTGATTGAAGCCTGGCCTCCATGCAGGAAGTCAGAAGCTTGGTGCTGCAGAACACGCACAGTCAAACAGTAGCTGACCACCATGATGACCAGAGGGACAAAGAAGGCTACGAAGGAGCCAATCAGGACGAAGCTGTGCTCGTTCAGTACACAGGTCCCGTTGACAAACACCTTCCCCTCGTCATACAGGCCAATCACAGGGATGGGTGTGGAGATCACTGTCAGAGAGAGAGAGAGAGAGAGAGAGAGAGAGAGAGATGGACATGGAGATCACTGTCAAAGAGAGAGAGGTGGACATGGAGATCACAGGACAATTAATATCACTTATTATTGTCATATTTAAACCAATGCACAAACATGGCTACATCTATCTCAAAAACATTATATTATTAGATTAGAAGAGGGAATCATAATGATTAAACAACCAGCAGGTTGATTCAAGGAAGCACATGAGGGCAGAGAAAGTGGATTGAGGTTTTTAGATGAAGTCAACAAGCTAACAGGTTGACTGGCTGTCCGATTTCTGTGAAACCAAAAAAAGCCTTGAGCCACGAGACCCTAATGGATGGTCCTGTCGTCCCTGTTTAGAGCATCTCTCAGCGTGAAGATGTCAGAGAGCCTCAGGAGAGGTCAGAGAAAAACGGTCCGTTTTGGCTTTCTGACAGACTGTAGAAAAAAAGCACTGATGTTTTTTTCTTCAAAAAGGCAAAACAGAAAGAATGTCACATAGTAACTCACTATCTCTCCAGACAACACAGACAACACAGTAGGAGGAAATGATTTAGCTAGATCTCTTGTTCAATCGTTTTCCCCCCTCCTGATTTACAACAACTACGTCAGCATGAACTCACCTATGGAGATGGTCCAGACGAGGGCGATCTTAGCCTTGGCCTTGGAGAGGGTGTTGGAGCGGCTATGTTGGATGGGGTTACAGATGCCCACATAGCGGTCCAGTGAGATGGCGCACAGGTGCATGATGGATGCTGTGGAGAACAGCACATCTAGGTAGATCCAGACGGGACAGAGGGGTCTGGGGAAGGGCCACACGTAGTCTGAGGGATGGACAGACACAGTTCACTAACAATTACTGATATTTCATTATCAAATCTTTACACCTGCTTTGTGACCATACAAACAAATCCAAGGTCATTTTTCAGTCTCATATATCATCAAATAGACTGCTATGATGTAACTAGAAAAATCATGTAATGATGTAACCGATCAAAGTATTTCATCCTTAATGACATGAAAATAATGAACATTTATGAGGAAAGAGTTTATCTGGCCGTTGCACATTTGCACACAAACCCATTTGATCTAAAATAAACAAACTCTTCAATGCCACTCAAAGTAATGGGGCTTACTGAGATAAGGGCATTCTGTGGGAACGGGGTAATCTCACATTAGAATGTGTTTCTGTCTACTCAGATGATCTTCATTTGGTCATGGTAAACCTGAACTGTTCCTTTATCCTCGTCTAAGGGTCTTGACCAATTGTACCCATTAACAGACACAAAAGGCTGATTTGTTTGCTCCGATAGACATGCCATAACATGTTAACCAGGATCTTTTTCCTCACCGTCTTCCTCATCCACTCGAAAATCAGCTCACAGCAAAGCCTCGTATCCCTAGCTGCTTTCAATAGATCATTATTCAGAGGGTAAACAAGCACTGCTTTGCTAAAAGAGCTCAACCCACCACCTACCTACCTACCACCCACCTACCTACCTACCCACCTACCATAGAGAATGTTGATCAGTGAGACCGGCATGACGAGAAAACCCACAAGCATGTCTGCCACAGCAAGGGAGCGCAGGAAGAAGCTGGTGGCATTCTGCAGCTTCCTCTCCAGAGACACAGCCAGGATGAGCAGGATGTTGCCCACCACAGTGAAGAAGATGACCATTAAGATGAGCAGAGCAGGCCAGTTCTTCGCCTTGTCAGGTGTCTCCGGTCTGGAGTCAGACTGATTCCACTCCACAGGGAAGCTCAGGTTAAAGAAAACTGTAGTGCTCTCTGGCATAGTCATCCTGTCACTGAGAGAGGCTATAGGCTAGACCCTCCAAGCAGGGCTGCTGCTGTGCTCAGCCACCCATCACCTGTGCTCCAAAGCAGCACTATGGTGCTCAACAAACATTGGACTTCCTGCGATGCCAATGATAGACAGAAGGTTTAGTTTTTCATACCCGTGGCGCACTCGGGTGTTATTTGTGATGATATATTTTTTTTTTATCTGCAAAATAAATCGAAACAGTTCTGAGTTAGTCACATTTCTGTAAACACATTTCCACTGTAGACAGACAACTTAGCTTGTGTATTAACAGAACATTACAGCCACATCAACCTCTGCTTCAATGTATGTAACATCTGTCTGTGATTCTCAGCAGCAAATGTTTTAGTTGTCATAGGAGACTTTGCATAACAAATATTTGTACTGTATGTGCAAATGTTATTTTTCCATTGTTTACTCCCCCCCCCTAAACAGTTAGGCTATTTTATTTATTCAAATGACGTACTACTAGACTTGACTTTATATTCGCATGTGCACATCATACAGAGTATACATTTAGAGCAGATGGCAGTAGGCGTGATTCCCTAATTGCTCTGGTTAAAGTCCGCTATTCCTGCCAGATGGTCTGGATGCTCTGGGCTCTCTGCTGGTGCCAAAGAGGATGTGCAGTGTGTGATCACGGGACATGGATCCGGTTCTGATCCACGGAGTCAAGGAACAGCTGGACCGCTGCCAGAAAGCATGCAGCATCAATAAGATCCGCAGAGACTGTAAGTCTTGAACTGCACTGTTGGTTAACGTCTTGTAAGTAAGCATTTCACTGTAAAGTCTACACTTGTATTCGGCGCATGTGACAACAAGTTGATTTGATTAAAATAGCAAAGAAATTATACAGACTTGATACAGCGCTTGGCTATTGAAGAAGACCCCAGATGGCATTGCATGCTATACTTCTGTAAGAATGGCCAACTGCTGATGTGTATCACATTGGTCTCTGTGCCACATCGGGAGTCTGGGTAAAATGCTGTATCTTTGACAGTCAGACTAGAAGTCACTACCACCGTAAGAACATAAAAATGTCATACCATGCCGTGCTATAAAGAGAAATACAAATAAAGAGAAATACAAATTAGAAATAGTCAGAGTTAATTTTAGTCCTTGGATGTCTTCATTCCTCCGGCAAACATTGAGGCTCTGGTGATTCAATCGTCTGAAATAAATAAAAAAATGTCACGTTTAATTTGCTCACCAAACACCAAGCTACACGAATTTAACACGAATTTACCCCTGGGGGAGTGGTGGAAAGTTGAATGTTTTAAAATGCATCCCAGTACTGACAATGTCTATAGCAGTGGAGGCTGGTGGGAGAAGCAACAGGAGGACGGGCTCATTGTAATGGCTGAAATGGAATAAATGGAACGGAGTTAAACATGTTGTTTCCATATGTTTGATGTGTTTGTTACCGTTTCATGTCATTCAAGCCATTAGAATGAGCTTGTCCTTGTATAGTTCCACCCACCAGCCTCCAATGGTCTGTAGGAGAGAAAAAAATGATGATGTAGAACAGGGCTCTCCAACCCTGTTCCTGGAGAGCTACCCTCCTGTAGGTTTTAACTCCAACCCTGTTCCTTGAGATCTACCCTCCTGTAGGTTTTAACTCCAACCCTGTTCCTTGAGATCTACCCTCCTGTAGGTTTTAACTCCAACCCTGTTCCTGGAGAGCTACCCTCCTGTAGGTTTTAACTCCAACCCTGTTCCTGGAGAGCTACCATCCTGTAGGTTTTAACTCCAACCCTGTTCCTGGAGAGCTACCGTCCTGTAGATTTGAACTCCAACCCTGTTCCTGGAGAGCTACCCTCCTGTAGGTTTTAACTCCAACCCTGTTCCTTGAGATCTACCCTCCTGTAGGTTTTAACTCCAACCCTGTTCCTTGAGATCTACCCTCCTGTAGGTTTTAACTCCAACCCTGTTCCTGGAGAGCTACCCTCCTGTAGGTTTTAACTCCAACCCTGTTCCTGGAGAGCTACCATCCTGTAGGTTTTAACTCCAACCCTGTTCCTGGAGAGCTACCGTCCTGTAGATTTGAACTCCAACCCTGTTCCTGGAGAGCTACCCTCCTGTAGGTTTTCACCCCAACCCTGTTCCTGGAGCGCTACCCTCCTGTAGGTTTTAACTCCAACCCTGTTCCTGGAGAGCTACCGTCCTGTAGTTTTCACTCCAACCCTAATGTAGCACACCTGATTCTAATAATTAGCTGGTTGATAAGCTGAACCAGGTTAGTTAGGTTGAAGCAGGTCCATGGGGATTCGCGATGACAGCAGTCGAATTGAAGTACTGGAGATAATTGCAAACGTAACAGAAGAAGAAGATGGCAGACAAGGAAAAAAACAAGAAAGTGGAATATACACTACATGACCAAATGTATGTGGACACCAGCTTAAACATCTCATTCTAAAATCATGGGTATTAATATGGAGTTGGTCCCACCTTTGCTGCTATAACAGCCTCCACTCTTCTGGGAAGGCTTTCCACTAGATGTTGTAACTTTCTTCCATTCAGCTACAAGGTCGGGCACTGATGTTGGGCGATTAGGCCTGGCTCGCAGTCGGCGTTCCAATTAATCCGAAAGGTGTTAGATGGGGGTTGAGGTCAGGGCTCTGTGCAGGCCAGTCAAGTTCGTCCACACCAATCTCGACAAACCAGTTCTATATGGACCTCACTTTGTGCATGGGGGCATTGTCATGCTGAAACAGGAAATGGCCTTCCCCAAACTGTTGCCACAAAGTTGGAAGCACAGAATTCTCTAGAATGTCATTGTTTGCTGTAGCGTTAAGATTTCCCTTCACTGGAACTAAGGGGCCTAGCCCGAACCATGAAAAACAGCCCCAGAACATTATTCATTCTCCAGCAAACTTTACAGTTGGCACTATGCATTGGGGCAGGTAGCGTTCTCCAGGCATCCACTAAACCAAGATTTGTCAGTCAGACTGTCAGATGGTGAAGCTTGATTCATCACTCCAGAGAACACATTTCCACTGCTCCAAAGTCCAATGGTGGCACGCTTTACACCACTCCAGCCGACGTTAGTTATTGCGCATTATGATCTTAGGCTTGTGTGCACCAGCTCAGCCATGGTAACCCATTTCATTAAGTTTCCGATGAACAGCTCTTGTGCAGATGTTGCTTCCAGAAGCAGTTTGGAACTCGGTAGAGAGTGTTGCAACTGAGGACAGACGATTTTTACACACTACGGGTTTCAGCAGTCACCGGGCCTGTTCTGTGAGCTTGTGTGGCCTACCACTTCGGTAGAGCAATTGTTGCTCCTAGATGTTTCTACTTCACAATATCACTTACAGTTGACCGGGGCAGCTCTAGCAGGGCAGAAATTTGACTTGTGACTTGTGACAGTGCCACGTTGAAAGTCACTGAGCACTTCAGTAAGGCCATTCTACTGAAAATGTTTGTCTATGGAGATTGCATGGCTGTGTGCTTGATTTTATACGCTTGTTAGGAACGGGTGTAGCTGAAAAAGCCAAATCCACTCATTTGAAGGGATATCTACATACTTTTGTATATATAGTGTATTATGAATAAATATAGAGTGGGGGATAGCAGAAGCCTTCTGGAAGATCTGTCGAAGGGGAAGATGGCAGATAAGGAGAAAGGGGGAACATGTTTTGATGGAATGGAGGATTGCACAGCACTTTTGAAAGATCTCGAGAAGGAAAGTAAAATAATTGTGGTACAGGTGCAGTGATGACCGACAAGAAGGAGCTGAGTGCACTGGGGAACAATGTGGTGATGATGGTTGGAGTCAAGTGCAAAAAGAGGAATACGTGCTCTAGTAGCTCAGAGATGGAACCTGACAGGGGTATGGATGTAGTACCTGCAGTGAGGACTGCTGAGTTCAGGCCTCGTCCAGATGGTGATGAAGGTGATTTTGGCCCAGTGGGAGTGAGACTTTGAGAGAATGGATCTTTGCCTTCTGGCTGATCCATATGTGGTGTCAGGTTGGGTGGAAAAGAGGTTAGGGAATGTTTGTTCGGTGAAAGTGACTCGAAGTGCTATCATGTAGATTTTGTGAGTTTCTGCTGTCCAGAGGGAGCGTGCGCTCCGTACAACGCGACTGGGGACAAGAACTGTGACTTGCTTTCCTCTCCAGAGCAGGGCATTGCTCCCTCTGGTAGCAGCTAATGGGGATCCAGCTAATGGGGATCCAGCTAATGGGGATCCAGCTAATGGGGATCCAGCTAATGGGGATCCAGCTAATGGGGATCCAGCTAATGGGGATCCAGCTAATGGGGATCCAGCTAATGGGGATCCAGGTAATGGGGATCCAGGTAATGGGGATCCAGCTAATAGGGATCCAGCTAATGGGGATCCAGCTAATGGGGATCCAGCTAATGGGGATCCAGGTAATGGGGATCCAGGTAATGGGGATCCATAATAAATACAAATAACTGGAGTGGCGTTAAGTGTTGAGGAAGATCAACTGAAGTGGAAGATTCCCTGTGTCTGTGACGCCCGTCATTTGGTTTGACGCAGACCCGGTGGAGAGCTGATGACCCGGTGGAGAGCTGATGACCCGGTGGAGAGCTGATGACCCGGTGGAGAGCTGATGACCCGGTGGAGAGCTGATGACCCGGTGGAGAGCTGATGACCCGGTGGAGAGCAGATGACCCGGTGGAGAGCGCAATTAAATGGAAAAGCCACCGTCTGGACTACTAAGTTAGGATCTGTCAGTTATCCCGTAAGAGCTTTTGTCCCAAATCCATTAGCGTTTTAGGTGTCAAACTTATGGTAATATGGCAGTAGTGTGTAGCAGGGAGATTCTGAGATGTGTGCAGGAGAACATGAGACAAAGGAATGTGTAGTATCAGTGGAACAAAAGTGTGTGTGTGTTAACTATAGGGGTACCCATGGTGCTGGAGATCAGAGGTGTCGGGAGAGAGAAAGACAGGTTGAGGTTACCAGGATCAGAGTAGTGCAGAAGGTGTCGTATGCAGAGGCACTGAAGAGAGTAGTAGAGGAAGATGTATCCAGGGTGAAGAATCCTAAGAGGATCTCTGTGAGTTGGCCGAGGCCAATAGAGAGTGATAGGAATAACATGTGCTTCAGTAAGGTTGGTTTTTAGGCGTTCATGGCCATTGTTGTCAATTATACCGCAGGAATGGAACGTAAATCATAGAGGACATAGAGAATAGGCTAATACACAGCCAATACAGTAGGTGGTGGCATGCACCTATGACATTTGTTTGCGGGCCGCCATAATACCAAATAAGACACACCAAAGTAGCCGTTGCAGACTCAAGTCAGGGACATAGAGAGGCTGGTATTAGCAAGACTAGTAGAGTAAGTGTATTGTTGTCAGAATAGATGGATGCAGTTCAATGCATGATTAATATAATTCACCAATACATTTCTTGGTAGTCCAAAAAATATTGCTATCAGGTTGTAAATCACAGCTGGCCTGGTACATTGTTTGCTGCCTCCGCCCATTCGGGATGCACTGTTTCAGTTTCAATGACTCAATATTTTGGACAAAAACGGACAATGTAACTAAGGCTGGGAATGTCAATACAATCAATCTACCACGGGCAATGATCACAAGTCAGTCGTAACGGGGCTAATTAACTAGTTGTATGTAGCTATTTATTTAGCAAGCTAAAAACCTGGAGCCTAACGTTAGCTAGCTAGCTAGGCTGTCATGTCATTGTGCGAGTGGCCGACTTTTTCTCATCATATTACTTTTACAGTGGCTACAGGTAGAGATGTTGCTGTCATTTGGTTAGCAAGCAAGAAACGTGAATAGCTTTGCTAGCTAGCTATGCTGAACTTGAACGACTATTATCCACAGTTAGCATGCATATCTATTATTTGTAAATCAAATGTACACTGCTCAAAAAAATAAAGGGAACACTAAAATAACACATCCTAGATCTGAATGAATGAAATATTCTTATTAAATACTTTTTTCTTTACATAGTTGAATGTGCTGACAACAAAATCACACAAAAATTATCAATGGAAATCAAATTTATCAACCCATGGAGGTCTGGATTTGGAGTCACACTCAAAATTAAAGTGGAAAACCACACTACAGGCGGATCCAACTTTGATGTAATGTCCTTAAAACAAGTCAAAATGAGGCTCAGTAGTGTGTGTGGCCTCCACGTGCCTGTATGACCTCCCTACAACACCTGGGCATGCTCCTGATGAGGTGGCGGATGGCCTCCTGAGGGATCTCCTCCCAGACCTGGACTAAAGCATCCGCCAACTCCTGGACAGTCTGTGGTGCAACGTGGCGTTGGTGGATGGAGCGAGACATGATGTCCCAGATGTGCTCAATTGGATTCAGGTCTGGGGAACGGGCGGGCCAGTCCATAGCATCAATGCCTTCCTCTTGCAGAAACTGCTGACACACTCCAGCCACATGAGGTCTAGCATTGTCTTGCATTAGGAGGAACCCAGGGCCAACCGCACCAGCATATGGTCTCACAAGGGGTCTGAGGATCTCATCTCGGTATCTAATGGCAGTCAGTCTACCTCTGGCGAGCACATGGAGGGCTGTGCGGCCCCCCAAAGAAATGCCACCCCACACCATGACTGACCCACCGCCAAACCAGTCATGCTGGAGGATGTTGCAGGCAATAGAACGTTCTCCATGGCGTCTCCAGACTCTGTCACGTCTGTCACATGTGCTCAGTGTGAACCTGCTTTCATCTGTGAAGAGCACAGGGCGCCAGTGGCGAATTTGCCAATCTTGGTGTTCTCTGGCAAATGCCAAACGTCCTGCACGGTGTTGGGCTGTAAGCACAACCCCCACCTGTGGACGTCGGGCCCTCATACCACCCTCATGGAGTCGGTTTCTGACCGTTTGAGCAGACACATGCACATTTGTGGCTTGCTGGAGGTCATTTTGCAGGGCTCTGGCAGTGCTCCTCCTGCTCCTCCTTGCACAAAGGCGGAGGTAGCGGTCCTGCTGCTGGGTTGTTGCCCTCCTACGTCCTCCTCCACGTCTCCTGATGTACTGGCCTGTCTCCTGGTAGCGCCTCTGGACACTACGCTGACAGACACAGCTCGCATTGATTTGCCATCCTGGATGAGCTGCACTACCTGAGCCACTTGTGTGGGTTGTAGACTCCGTCTCGTGCTACCACTAGAGTGAAAGCACCGCCAGCATTCAAAAGTGACCAAAACTTCAGCCAGGAAGCATAGGAACTGAGAAGTGGTCTGTGGTTATCACCTGCAGAACCACTCCTTTATTGGGGGTGTCTTGCTAATTGCCTATAATTTCCACCTGTTGTCTATTCCATTTGCACAACAGCATGTGAAATTTATTGTCAATCAGTGCTGCTTCCTTAGTGGACAGTTTGATTTCACAGAAGTGTGATTGACTTGGAGTGACATTGTGTTGTTTAAGTGTTCCCTTTATTTTTTTGAGCAGTGTATTTGGCATGGATCAAATGCGTGAGCAGGCAGTTCCCATTCAATTGTCAAAACATGGGTTAGGACAATAGTGCATTGGCAGAGAAGTTGAAGAAGGGGTGAGCAGGCTACTATTCCCCAATGTTTATCAGTGCAAATTGTATATATTTTTTACTTTTTACCCATTTTTCTCCCCAATTTCATGATACCCAATTGCTAGCTACGGTCTTGTTCCATCACTGCAACTCCCGTACGGACTCGGGAAAGGCGAAGGTCGAGGGCCACGCGTCCTCCGAAACACGGTACCTTAAGCCACACTGCTTCTTGACACACTGCTCGCTTAACCCAGAAGCCAGCTGCAACAATGTGTCGAAGGAAAAAAGTACAGCTGGCAACCAAAGTCAGCGTGCATGCACACGGTCGCCACAAAGAGTCGCTTGATCTCGATGGGACAAGGACATCCCAGCCGGCCAAACCCTGGACTCGGTGGTGGAAAAAATACACAATTGTCATACTTGAGTAAAAGTAAAGACACCTTAATAGAAAAGGACTCAAGTAAAAGTGAAAGTCACCAAGTAAAATACCACTTGAGTAAAAGTCCAAAAGTATTTGGTTTTATATATAGTTAAGTATCAAAAGTAAATGTAATTGCTAAAATATACTTTAGTAAAACCAAAGGATAAATCATTTCACATTCCTTATATTAGATTTAGATTTTTTGGTTTTATTATTTTAAGGATAGCCAGGGGCACACCAACACTCAAATATCATTTACAAAATAATAATTTGTGTTTTAATGAGTCCGCCAGATCAGAGGCAGTAGGGATGACCAGGGATGTTCTCTTGATAAGTGTGTGAATTGGAAAAATGTTCTGTCCTGCTAAGCATTCAAAATGTAACTAGTACTTTTGGGTGTCAGGGAAAATGTATGGAGTAAAAAGTACATTATTTTCTTTAGAAATGTATTGAAGTAAAAGTAAAAGTTGTCAAAAAGATAAATAGTAAAGTACAGATACCCCCCAAAAACGACTTAAGTAATACTTTAAAGTATTTTCACACCACTGCCCGGATGACGCTGGGCAAATTGTGCGCCGCCTCATGGGTCGAACCCGGATCTGTAGTGACGCCTCTAGCATTGCGATGCAGTGCCTTAGACCGCTGCGCCACTCAGGAGGACCATCAGTGCAATTTTGATGGCCAACTACAAGCTGAAAAAGTTTAAGTTTCAGCAGTCCCAAATGTAAGAGGATTTGTGTTATTTATATCTTTTCAGAAATCCATTCAGGTATTTTGTGGCAATGCTTTCTAATGGTCTAAAGTCACACTGTTGCTACTGCCTGAAAACACACAGTCCAGTTCAAAGTGAATGATGGCAGGCTGTGTGGCAAATGGCTTTTGCATAAAGGCCTTCTGTAGCTCTGATTGGCTATGGCGCACCGGTCTGTGTAGAGTCCGGTCCTGGACAAGACTGACATGTTTTTATTAAGTTTTATTTGCTGCAGTTGTAACAGTATAACTTTAGTCCGTCCCCTCGCCCATAACCGGGCTCGAACCAGGGACCCTCTGCACACATCAACAACTGACACCCACGAAGCATCGTTACCCATCGCTCCACAAAAGCTGTGGCCCTTGCAGAGCAAGGTGAACCACTACTTCAAGGTCGCAACGCGAGTGACATCACCGGTTTAAATGATATTAGCGCGCACCACCGCTAACTAGCTAGCCATTTCACATCGGTTACAGTGTCTATTAATTGTCCAAACGCACGGCTGGTTTCCCAGTATTGCATTAGAATTTTCAAAATGCCTTACTCTACGTCATTCCCAAACATTCTATGAAAGTATGAAAATGTGAAAAGGATAATAATAATAATCATTAAAAAATTAAAGGTGTCATATTCTTCCTGGGGGTGTACTGATTCTTATCAGATTTCATGTTGATAAAACGCTGTGAGTTCCACCTTAAGTCCTACTAAATGTGTTGATCCAGATCTGTTCCAGCTTTAGCTAACTCCTCTGACCACTGTAATGCCATGTATGGTATCAAATAGCCCTATGTTTATAACTCAAGAATTCATTCCACTTCTTACCCTAATCAAGAGTCATCAGACAAACATTAAAGCACAGACACAACCCAGACTGAGTTCCTGGGAAAAACCAAACGCAGGACAATGCCCTGGTCGGTGATGCTATGACAGGATTCTCAGGAGAGGAGAGGCTGAAATTGTTCACTTGCAGGAAGTGGTTCTGAAGAGATTAATTAACTTGACATCTAGAGCTGGCAGAGGTCATTCTGTCCTCAGCAAGGGGAATTGTCCTCAATGTGACAGCATAGGTGTCCCACACATTAGGAACCTTTAATCAGAATCACCTTTATTTGCCAAGTACATTTGCATGTAAATTAATTTGACTTGGTGAAATGGTCCTGCCACATTAAACAGGACATACAGACAGACGACAAACAGGATATACACAAACGATAAACAGGATATACAGACAATAAACAGGATGTACAGTCAGACAATAAACAGGATATACAGACAGACGACAAACAGGATATACACAAACGATAAACAGGATATACAGACAATAAACAGGATGTACAGTCAGACGATAAACAGGATATACAGTCAGACGATAAACAGGATATACAGTCAGACGATAAACTGGATATACACAAATGATAAACAGGATATACAGTCAGACGATAAACGGGATATACAGTCAGACGATAAACAGGATATACAGCCAGACGATAAACAGGATATACAGCCAGACGATAAACAGGATATACAGCCAGACGATAAACAGCATATACAGCCAGACGATAAACAGGATGTACAGCCAGACGATAAACAGGATATACAGTCAGACGATAAACAGGATATACAGCCAGACGATAAACAGGATATACAGACAGACGATAAACAGGATATACAGCCAGACGATAAACAGGATATGCAGTCAGACGATAAACAGGATATACAGCCAGACGATAAACAGGATATACAGCCAGACGATAAACAGGATATACAGTCAGACAATAAACAGGATATACACAAACGATAAACAGGATGTACAGTCAGACGATAAACAGGATATACACAAACGATAAACGGAATATACAGTCAGATGATAAACAGGATATACAGTCAGACGATAAACAGGATATACACAAATGATAAACAGGATATACACAAACGATAAACGAGATATACAGTCAGACGATAAACGGGATATACAGTCAGACGATAAACAGGATAT
Organism: Oncorhynchus mykiss; assembly: GCF_013265735.2. Classification (NCBI taxonomy): domain Eukaryota; kingdom Metazoa; phylum Chordata; class Actinopteri; order Salmoniformes; family Salmonidae; genus Oncorhynchus; species Oncorhynchus mykiss. Next base: position 34,767,631 of record NC_048593.1, on the reverse strand, counting down.
ACAGTCAGACGATAAACAGGATATACAGCCAGACGATAAACAGGATATACACAAACAATAAACAGGATATACACAAACGATAATCGGGATATACAGACAATATATGAAGAAGCGGAGTTTACACAAATCCACATGTGATGCAGTATGTACACTATGTAGACTGTAAGCTAAGAACTACAAGCTTCCCTATAAACCCTAATCGACATTATAAATGATGGATGTAGAGATGTGAGACTCAACTGCCTGATGCATACCAGATAGAGAGAATAAAGTATATTATTTGATCTTAGTAAACAGCCCAGGCATGTTTCAAAATGGTAATACTGTTGTTTCTTAAATTTGACTTGTATATATTTTAGGTAGGCTTACGGGTTGTAGACATGAGCTATGACATCAGATGTTCCTATACTGTGAGGGTTAGTATTAAATCATGGATGAAACACCACATGCCAGTAGACGTTAAACTTAAAAAAATGGTACATGTAGTGCTGATTATTCATGATGACTGTCTCTCTCCTATGGGGACAGCATGCTAAAATAAAAACCTGTCTGCAAGCCTGTGGTGTAGGCAAATAGGTCCTCCGTCCATTTCCACAGTCAGAATAGATTTTTAAAAAACACTATGATCTTCATCCCAGGGAAGACTTTAAGTGCCAATGATGTCTGGCACGTTCAACCCAGGTTAATGTATAGCCCGATAAATGTTATAAAAGTATGAAAGCATAGCCTACCATTTGACTGTTAAATTGACTTTGGGCTTGGCGGGCAAGGCCAAACTATTCTTCAAGATTCAAAAGCAGATCAACTCTGCCATTGGAAAATGCTTTCTCTTATTAAATGGGCATATGCAATATTTATTTAATTTTTTATTTCACCTTTATTTAACCAGGTAGGCCAGTTGAGAACAAGTTCTCATTTACAACTGCGACCTGGCCAAGATAAAGCAAAGCAGGTGACACAAACAACAACACAGAGTTACACATGGAATAAACAAGCGTACAGTCAATAGAATGTGTAATATAATATTACACCACTGATCATTAACAATCCATTATTGTACCAAACCAAAGGGATATCCTCTTTCTAAGAACTGTCATTTGATTATTTGTTTTCTTAGAAGGACTCATTCATAGGAACCTTAGACATTATGGGTCCGATTCCAACAGTATTACTCCTTTTCTACACACACCTTTCTTAAGCACTTGTCAGTATTTGGTATTCGCACCTTATTCAATCGAGTAACACGCTCTGAATAAATGTAATTCAACTGCTGAAAACCATCCCACTTGCTGACAAACATATTTTCTTGTGGAGTTGTACTGAATGTACTGAATGTACTAAATGACATTTATCTTAAGCCATCCCTTTAACTATACCTTTAAATTTGAATGTAGTCGACAGACTCAATAGAATATATGGAGAGAACGTTCAGAATATTAGGGATCATTGAAAGAAAGCCATGTAAATACACATATTTGACCTTCATTTAACCAGGCAAGTCGACGAAACAATGTGAAGAAATGGAATGATAATGTACTGTAGGCTATACAACCTGAAGGGAACTAACAGTAAACTGGCAGTTGAATATGTGGTTATTAGGCCTACTGAAGGTCGATACTGATTGTGGCTAATATTTAACATGAAAGAAATAGGAGACAGAGAAAGTCGTGGTAGCCCGTAATTAAGATATTGTGGAGTGCTCATCCCTGCAAGTTAAAAGACTGTACAATTTAAATTCTGCATAATGGCACATCATTTCATAAACTTTACCGTGGGAAAGTTATGTTGATATGCTTCATCAGTTTGCTGTCAAATTAGTGATTTCACATGTCTCCAGGATTATAAGGTAAAATGTATCTAAAACAAGATATTTCAAATTCTCTTATCCAAACAGATTACCTAGCTTGTATCAATAGCTCTTATCAAGTTGTAAATTACAGTGCGTGGAGAATGGTGTTATTTCTATGGAGGGAAAGTAGATGTTTTTACCACTTGGAACCGGTAGGTTCGCTGGACCTTAATTAATTAGTTTCTTCGCGTGTAAAGATAGTGGAATTATTAGGGGATTTAATTCAAGATCAGAATACAGCATATCTGTAGACACACGTCCGCTACACATTCATAACTTCATACAAACGAATAACAGCTTAATAGCATTCTGTTTTATATACTTCATTTCAAGGTCAGAATACACACAGAGAGAAGAGTGCATATAAAGGGAATACCGTTCCACTTACACTTAACTTAGGTCAGAATCGACCCTATGCACTTGATAAATGTATGTGTCTTTGCCTGGATTTGTGCAAAGGATTACATTGCAGTCAAGAACAGACCTGCTGACTCAACACTAATCAGACTATACAAGTGCAGTCATTCACCTAATGCAATCAATTAACCATGAGATCCAAGATCAATGCCTAATATCAATCTCTGTGGCAAAGCCAATCAAATAATTTAGTGAAAGGGTGACTGCAGAAGACCTTTTCTATAATTCCATGCATAATAGTTGTATCTTTTATCAATGTTTATTATGAGTATTTCTGTAAATTGATGTGGCTCTCTGCAAAATCACCGGATGTTTTGGAACTACTGAACATAACGCGCTAATGTGTACTGATATGTTTTTATTTAAATATTAACTTTATCGAACAACACATACATGTATTGTGTAACATGAAGTCCTATGAGTGTCATCTGATGATGATCATCAAAGGTTAGTGATTAATTTATCTCTATTTCTGCTTTTTGTGACTCCTCTCTTTAGCTGGAAAAATGGCTGTTTTTCTGTGACTTTGCTCTGACCTAACATAATCGTTTGGTTTGCTTTCGTCGTAAAGCCTTTTTGAAATCGGACATTGTGGTGGGATTAACAAGAAGTGTATCTTTAAAATGGTGTAAAATACTTGTATGTTTGAGGAATTTTAATTTTAATTTTTTCTGTTGTTTTCAATTTGGCACACTGCGCTTTCACTGGCTGTTGTCATATCGATCCGGTTAGTGGGTTCTCAGCCCAAAGAGGATATTATTAATTTACTACATTAGTAAACAATGTCTCAATGGGCTTCAAAAGTGTAAAACTATCATGTTGTTCTCATGGACTGTCAGTCTTTGCACCCAAGCTCTATCTATGTATTTGAGAGTGGTTACATTTTCTCAGCCACATTCCTCAGCTTTAGGCTACAGCCAATTAAGTGGCTGCCATTTGATTGAAAACGAACTAAGGCTTTATATGGACGGTAGCTAGCCATAAGAGCGTTGGGCCAGTAACCCGAAAGGTCGCTGGTTCGAATCACTGAGCCCACTAGGTGAAACATCTGTCGATGTGCCCTTGAGCAAGGCACTTAACCCTAATTGTTCATGTTAGTCCCTCTGGGTAAGAGCGTCTACTAAATATAAAGTGGGTAGGCTGTTTAGAATTGAAGATCCTAAAACGGTCTGTATAGCCCTATAGCGAACCGATGCAAATTAATTCAAGTATCTTATTTGAGAGCGCTTGCAAATCTACATAGGATATACAACAATTTCAAAGCGAGACGTTACATACCGCCAATGATGCTGTCGGACCTTCTGCGCGCACTTTTCGTTTTCACTTCCTCAAAACGTATTTCCTTCATAAACCCATCATGTATGTCAGCCTCCTTTCATGGTAAAGTGAGAACTCTCCGTGTAAAATCTGCGGCAGTTGCAGAAGTAGAGGCGTATCCTCTGACTTAGAGTCGAGAACAAACTCAATGTTCTCATCTCCACGCCTTCCATCCATCCAAAGACGCTGCCACGCTCACAATGCCGCTCTGCTTTGTGACTGCTCGTGTACATTTTCAGATGAGATTGTTGTTCAATATTGCTTAATTAATAATGCACGTAAATTGCAGTCTGTTTTGAAGACTTCATTCCGCTTGCAAACTACGTGTTCAATTAGATAGGGTTTTCGATTTCCTCATCTGAATGTGCATTTCTTGCACAAAGTGAAAGAAAATATACCTACTTCATATTTTGATGCAGTAGGCCTACTACTGTACTGTCAATAACAACATTGCAAATAACGTGTTTTATTTCTGTCCCTGACCCCCTTAATGGTATACTAAATATGGTCCATCTGTCCTAGCCAGAGGCTGAGCCTAGCGTGCATGCGCTAGCCTGAGTCATACAGTCACCAACGCACACACAGGACAGATCCAGTCAATTCGACATAGTGTTGATCCATAGCCTATGTTTACTTAACACAACTATAGCCGAGGGCATAGCCTTGGGAAGTAAGGGTGCTGAAACAGCCCCTGAAAATCAGAATAAACTTTTTTTTCTCACAAACGTAGTGTACCCAAAACACAGAAAATAGTGTTATCTTCTGCCCATGTTTTGACCTCGGGCCAGGGGAGAGTTACCAGCTATGACATATCCAGGACAGTGAGGAAGGAACCTTGCCTGTCTCATGAGGGCCCTCTGTCTGACATGGGCTGCCCATGGACCAATGGGCAGCCCATGGACATCTCAGCAAGAACATACAATATAGGGACAAGACAGAGACCCCAATCAACTGGAGACATCAGGGAACTATTAGGTTACTGCCAGCCTGCACCTGCTGGGTTAGAGATGTGAAACAGGAGAATAAAATAACTTTGATTTTTTTTTTCTTTGGACATTCTACAAATTCATCTTTGGAGAAGAGACCAATCAAATCAAGGGTATGCATGATATGCAATTCCGCTTCTGTTAGCCTACTCTGTCAATACGATGGGTCTGTAAACATATATTAATAGTGGAGTTTTATGACCAGGCTGTGACACATTAACCAGCATCTGAAACACTACAAAGTATCAACTGACCAACACTGTATTGATACGACATGTCTCCGAGTGACTTCCTTGACACAGACCAGGACAGACGTGTTGGTGCTACTAAACCAGGTGGAATGTCGCAGACCAGGATGACCTCTGACATGCAACCAGTCTAATGAGAAGAGAAGCACAGCTATAGCTCTGTGTCTCCATCTGTCAGACTTCAATTACAGCTCTAATGACTACCTCCCTCCCTTCACTGACTGCATCCTTACTTCCTGTTTCTCTCCTCCATTCTCCCAGTCCCACTCAATTTGCAATTATACTTGATATATCTCAAAACAACATGGTCTGGACTCAGGATTTGAAATGGCAGAGGGACAATTCACTGACAAGTTGAACAAACACCTTCTAAAGGCTACTGTTCATTGTAAGACTGCTATGCATATAATATAAACTCAGCAAAACTGAGTCAACTGCATTTAATTTCTGCAAAATTAATATGTGTAAATATTTGTATATACAGTGCCTTGCGAAAGTATTCGGCCCCCTTGAACTTTGCGACCTTTTGCCACATTTCAGGCTTCAAACATAAAGATATAAAACTGTATTTTTTTGTGAAGAATCAACAACAAGTGGGACATAATCATGAAGTGGAACGACATTTATTGGAAATTTCAAACTTTTTTAACAAATCAAAAACGGAAAAATTGGGCGTGCAAAATTATTCAGCCCCTTTACTTTCAGGGCAGCAAACTCTCAGACGGTAGGCACTCTAGTGGTGTCCGGCTGTGCTTTGGCAAAGTGGGTGGGGTTATATCCTGCCAGTTTGGCCATCCGTGGCCACAGTGTCTCCCGACCCCTGCTGTCTCAGCCTCCAGTATTATGCTGCAATAGTTTGTCAGGGGGCTAGGGTCAGTCTTATATCTGGAGTATTTATCCTGGCTCATCCGGTGTCCTGTGTAAATTTAAGTATATTCTCTCTCTGTCCTAGGACCATGCATCAGGACTACCTGGCCTGATGACTCCTTGCTGTCCCCAGTCCACCTGGTCGTGCTGCTGCTCCAGTTTCAACTGTTCTGCCTGCGGCTATGAAACCCTGACCTGTTCACCAGACGTGCTACCATGTCCCAGACCTGTTGTTTTCAACCCTCTAGACAGCAGGAGCGGTAGAGACACTCTGAATGATCGGCTATAAAAAGCCAACTGGCGTTTACTCCTGAGGTACTGACCTGTTGCACCCTCGAAAACCACTGTGATTATTATCATCTGACCCTGCTGGTCATCTATGAACATTTGAACATCTTGGCCATGTTCTGTTATAATCTCCACCCGGCCCAGCCAGAAGAGGACTGGCCACCCCACTCCTCTATAGGTTTCTTCCTAGGTTTTGGCCTTTCTAGGGAGTTTTCCCTAGCCACCGTGCGTCTACACCTGTATTGCTTGCTGTTTGGGGTTTTAGGCTGGGTTTCTGTACAGCACTTTGATATCAGCTGATGTAAGACGGGGTTTATAAATAGATTTGATTGATTGCTGACAGCGAATTAAGTACTAAAATCATTGCATAAGCAAGAGAAAATAATTGACATAGTGGGTGTACTCACTAAAGTAGCTAACAGTGAAGTAGCTGACAGTGATTGTGTTATTGTATGGACATGTCTGGGTCCAGCCAGAAGTACAATCTCATAGAAAAACACATACAGTACACAGATATTTAATCTCTCAAGTGTCAATTAACAACTGGATAATTGAGTTTTCATACAAAACCTTGAGAAATCTAGAATGCTACATAACAAAAAAAACATTGTTAAACCCTATTGTCTGTTTGACATTCTCTTCCTATTACATGCATTTTGTATTAGTGTAAAAAATAACTACTCTAAAACAAATTCAACAGACTGTGCTCTTGTTGATTTTTAAACATTTTCCTCTACAAGGAGACAACAAATATATGACATACAAATAAATAACCTATTTACACTATTAGCAGACAGAGTTCCTCCTCCTGTGGTTCACTTAGGAGACTTGCTGCTCTATCAGAGCATCTTCTAGTGTCTGGACAGCCACCAAGGGAATACACGCTACCTCAAAGAACACTCTGAAATACAGGAGATTCAGAAATAAAATACATGTTTTCTTCCTGGACATAGAATGAATCTAAAAACATGTAAGTCTACGTTGACACTCTGCCGAACCCTTGTTTCTCCTTGTTCTATTTTACATTTTAGTCATTTAGTCGATGCTCTTATCCAGAGCGACTTACAATTTAAGATAGCTAGGTGAGACAGCAACATTTCAATCGTAGCAAGTACATTTTCCTCCGTGAAAGGTATGTCTGTCACCTACAACAGAGCAAGGTGCCTTACTTGTGGGAATACTTGGTAGTGACGGCTGTCAGCTTGTCATCAGTAGGACAGGCTAGCATGGTGCGCAGCGTCTTCACCAGGGGGGTTAGCTCCTTCACAGTGTAGCCAGTGTGGTACTCTAGCATGGCTGTCTGGGGTACAAAGATACATCTCATTAATTAGAAATGCGCGTTTAAAATATTAAACACAATATTCAACAATTTCGTTGGTTTTACTGAGTTACAGTTCATATAAGGAAACCAGTCAATAGCAATAAATTCATTCATTAGGCCTAATCTATGGATTTCACATGACTGGGAATACAGTTGGTATCTGTTGGTCACAGATACCTGGGCCTCAGGATCTAGTCACGGTATATTTGTGCATTCAAATTGACATCAATAAAATGCAATTGTGTTCGTTGTCCGTAGCTTATGCCTGCCCATACCATAACCCCACTGCCACCATGGGGTACTCTGTTCACAACGTTGACGTCGGCAAAACGCTCGCCCACACAACACCATAAACGAGGTCTGCAGTTGTGAGTTCGGTTGGACGGATATATACTTCCAAATTCTCTAAAAACAAATGTTGGAGGCAGCTTATGGTAGAGAAATAAACATAAAATTATCTGGCAACAGCTCTGGTGGACATTCCTGCAGTCAGCATGCCAATTGAACACTCTCTCAACTTGAGATGTCTGTGGCATTGTATTGTGTAACTCAAAATTGAAAAGGCACTCGCACATCTGAGCTATCTTTTTTTGCAGGTGCAAGGCAACAGTTGAAACCCACACACTGCTCTTGCTAGCACCACTGCTCTTGCTAGCACCACTGCTCTTGCTAGCACCACTGCTCTTGCTAGCACCACTGCTCTTGCTAGCACCACTGCTCTTGCTAGCATCACTATAAACCTTGAGGCCGACACGTAAAGCTTATTAAAGAGCAGTGATACTAACAAGAGCACGGTGGGGGTTTCTTTCCCCCCCCCCCTCATTATGTTGTGACAAAACTGCACATTTTAAAATGGCATTTATTGTCCCAGCACAAGGTGCAGCTGTGTAATGATCATGCTGTTTAATCAGCTTCTTGACATGCCACACCTGTGAGGTGGATGGATTATCTAAGCAAAGGAGAAATGCTCATTAACAGAAATGTAAACACATTTCTGCACAAAATTTGATAGGAAAAAAAAAAAAACTGTGCGCTTATGGAACATCTCTGGAATCTTTTATTTATTTCATGAAACATTGGACTTTACAAATGTTGCATTTATATTGTTGTTCAGTGTAGCTTAACTCCACAGAGATATCCAATGTATCTGCCATTCTTCCATTTAAAACTATCATGTGTGTCTATGCTGATCAGTTTGTTGTGAAAACCCTTTGATTGCAGTGAAACAAATTCAGATATGACAATCAGAGTAAATGGGAGCCATGCGGTATGGGATTGGTGTTTACAAAAAGAAGAGTTGACGTGACTATAGCAGCTTAAGAAAATGGCGCCGGAGAAGAAGGTAGATGTTTTCCGTGTCCCCAACTGATTGTTTTTTTGTTTGTTTATTAGCATTTTTTGTAACTTCTTTTTAAAATGATTTTGTACATAATGTTGCCGCTACCGTCTCTTATGACTGAAAATAACTTCTGGACATCAGAACTGCGATTGCTCACCGCGGACTGGCAGAATATATTTTTTTCTTTAACGAGTCTGACGAGCCCTACACGAACAATATACTGCTTTCTCAGGAACAGGCCCAGATCCCCGTGATTTGTGAGAAGAGGAGGCGGAGAAAAAGGGGCAGGAGGGCGGGCTGCCTTCTGAGAATTTGTAGGCGATCGAATAAACCCCCACTTCCTTCCATTCTGCTAGCAAACGTGCAATGTTTGGAGAATAAAATAGATTACCTACACGCAAGATTAAACTACCAACAGGACATTCAAAACTGCAATATCTTATGCTTCACAGAGTCGTGGCTGAACGACGACACCATCAACATACATCTGGCTGGTTATACGCTGTATCGGCAGAATAGAACAGTGGCGTCTGATAAGACATGGGGCGGCGGACTATGTATTTTTGTATATAACAGCTGGTGCACAATATCTAAGGAAGTCTTTAGCTTTTGCTCATCTGAGGTAGAGTATCTCATGATAAGCTGTAGACCACACTATCTGTATTTTTCATAGATGTTTACATACCACCACAGTCAGAGGCTGGGATTAAGATGGCATTGAATGAGCTGTATTCTGCCATAAGCAAACAAGAAAATGCTGACCCAGAGGCAGCGCTCCTAATAGCTGGGGACTTTAATAATGCAGGGAAACTTGAATCCGTTTTACCATTGTAAAATGTGCAACCAGAGGGGGAAAAAAAACAACAACTCTGGACCACCTTTACTCCACACACAGAGACGCATACAAAGTTCTCCCTCACCCTCCATTTGGCAAATCTGACCATAATTCATCCTCCTGCTTACAAGCAAAAATTAAAGCAGGAAGCACCAGTGACTAGATCAATAATCTGCTTCATCTGTCAGATGAAGCAGATGCTGTTTTGTTAGCACAGACTGGAATATGTTCCGTGATTCCTCCGATGACATTGAGGAGTACACCACATCAGTCTTTGGCTTCATCAATAAGGGCATCGACGACGACGTCCCCACAGCGACAGTACGTACTTACCCCAACCAGAAGCCATGGATTACAGGCAACATCCGCACTGAGCTAAAGGCTAGAGCTGCCGCTTTCAAGGAGCGGGACTCTAACCCGGAAGCTTATAAGAAATGCCACTATGCCCTCCGACAAACCATCAAACAGGCAAAGCGTCAATATTGGACTAAGATCGAATCATACTACACCGGCTCTGACGCTCGTCGGATGTGGCAGGGCTTGCAAACAATTACAGACTACCAAGGGAAGCACACCAAGAGCTGCCCAGCGACACGAGCCTATCAGACGAGTTCAACTATTTTGATGCTCGTTTCGAGGCAAATAACACTAAAACATGCATGAGAGTGTCAGCTGTTCCAGAAGAATATGTGATCACACTCTCCGCAGCCGATGTGAGTAAGACCTTTAAACAGGTCAACAGTCACAAGCCCACGGGGCCAGACGGATTACCAGGACGTGTACTGCGAGCATGCGCTGACCAACTGGCAAGTGTCTTCACTAATATTTTCAAGCTCTCCCTGTCCGAGTCTGTAATACCAACATGTTTTAAGCAGACAACCAGTGCCTGTGCCCAAGAACGCTAAGGTAACCTGCCTAAATTACTACCGAACCATAGCACTCACATCTGTAGCCATGAAGTGCTTTGAAAGGCTGGTCATGGCTCACAACACCATTATCCCAGAAACACTAGACCCACTCCAATTTGCATACCGCACAAACAGATGATGCAATCACTATGGCACTCCACACACTCCCTCATGCACAAAAGGAACACCTATGTGGGAATGCTATTCATTGACTACAGCTCAGCTTCCAACACCATAGTACCCTCAAAACTCATCGATAAGCTAAGGACCCTAGGACTAAACACCTCGCTCTGAAACTGGATCCTGACCTTCCTGACGGGCCGCCCCCAGGTGGTAAGGGTAGGTAACAACACATCCGCCATGCTGATCCTCAACACAGGGACTCCTCAGGGGTGCGTGCTCCCTCCTGTACTCCCTGTTTGCTCATGACTGCACAGCCAGACACGACTCCAACACCATCATTAAGTTTGCCGATGACACAACAGTGGTAGGCCTGATCACCGACAATGACAAGACAGCCTATAGGGAGGAGGTCAGAGCTGGCTGTGTGGTGCCAGGACAACAACCTCTCCCTCAGCGTGATCAAGACTAAGGAGATGATTGTGGACTACAGGAAAGAGGACAGAGCACACCCCCATTCTCATCGGCAGGGCTGCAATGGAGCAGGTTGAGAGCTTGAAGTTCCTTGGTGTCCACATCACTAAACTAACATGGTCCAAGCACACCAAGACAGTCAACAAAACCTATTCCCCCTCAGGAGACTGAGGTTCTACAGCTGCACCATCACTGCCTGGTATGGCAACTGCTCGGCCTCCGACCGCAAGGCACTGCAGAGGGTAGTGCGTACGGCCCAGTACATCACTGGGGCCAAGCTTCCTGCCACCCGGTGTCAGAGGAAGGCCCTAAAAATTGTCAAAGACTCCAGCCACCCTAGTCATAGACTGTTCTCTCTGCTACCGCACGGCAAGCGGTACCAGAAAGCTAAGGCTAGGTCCAAGGTCAAAACAGCTTCTACCCCCAAGCCATAAGACTCCTGAACACCTAATCAAATGGCTACCCAGGCGATTTTCATTGCCCCACCTCCCCCTAATTTACACCACTGCTACTCTGTTGTTATCATCAAATCAAATTTATTTATATAGCCCTTCGTACATCAGCTGATATCTCAAAGTGCTGTACAGAAACCCAGCCTAAAACCCCAAACAGCAAGCAATGCAGGTGTAGAAGCACGGTGGCTAGGAAAAACTCCCTAGAAAGGCCAAAACCTAGGAAGAAACCTAGAGAGGAACCAGGCTATGTGGGGTGGCCAGTCCTCTTCTGGCTGTGCCGGGTGGAGATTATAACAAAACATGGTCAAGATGTTCAAATGTTCATAAAATGACCAGCATGGTTGAATAATAATAAGGCAGAACAGTTGAAACTGGAGCAGCAGCACAGTCAGGTGGACTGGGGACAGCAAGGAGTCATCATGTCAGGTATTCCTGGGGCATGGTCCTAGGGCTCAGGTCCTCCTTATCATCTATGCATATTCACTTTAATAACTACCTACATGTACATATTACCTCAACTAACCGGTGCCCACCGCACACTGACTCTGTACCAATCTTCCCCTGTATATAGTCTCGCTATTGTTATTTTACTGCTGCTCTTTAATTACTTGTTACTTTTATTTCTTATCTGTATAAAACATTTTTAACTGCATTGTTGGTTAGGGGCTCGTAAGTAAGCGTTTCACTGTAAGGTCTACAACTGTTTTATTCGGTGCATGTGACTAATAAAATTTGATTCGATTATTGTACACCCACTCACCCATCCTCCCAGGCCTTTAGTGATGAGGGCCAGGAGCAGGCAGGCAGCAGCCAGGCGAGAGCCTCTCTCAGGAACCTGCTGCAGCTCCAGAAGGCTCAGCTCACACACATAGCGAGCCAACGTCAGGGTCTCCATGCTGGCGCTCACACACTGAGGAGAGGACGCAGAAGCAAATCATTTGTCCATCTATTTACTAACGCAGCATATCAACGAATACATCTCCTTAAAAATATGGGTGACCTCTGAAGCAGGTTGTTTTCCTCCCGTGGATCCTCGTTTCAAAATACATTCCTGAGTACTGCCCAAGGACAAGGAGGGTCTCACCTTGGCATAGCGTCGGAGAAAGCGGTAAGGGACTGGAATGTTGATATCAAACTGCAGTGCCTGCAAGATGTTTATCTCCATGGCAATAATCTCTTCCCTGTTGTAGGCGTCATCGCAGATGTACAGGAAATCATCAATGCATGGCGGAGTGCGTTCCTAAGTGAGGAAGACAATACTCAATACTTACTAACTGAAAGATAATGTTTAACTTTAATAGCAATTCATGATTGGGCCAGAATTGTTAAGCTTCTAAGCAACATGATGAGATATTCTGATGTTCAGATCTCTGACCAGTCCCGTAACCCTCAGGGCCTCACCTCGAACTTGGAGGCGATGAGCATGGCTGTGGAGCCAATGAGCTGCAGGCTCTCCCTCATGATGACGCTGCAGGCCAGGTAGTGGTCCGTCAGCTTTACCGCCAGGTACAGGGTCTCGTGGTTAAGCTCAAAGTTTTCCTGAGGTAGACATTCAGGTCTGGAATGTGTTATGGCAGCTATACCCAAAACACATGTTGGTGTGAAGAAAATCAATAGGCTAACCAAACAAAGCTATCTGTAACCGAAAGTCACCTGAAGTTCAACCATCCAATCCACCAGAATCCCTCTCATGTCTTTGTTCAAGTCCGGCTGACTGTTCATGTAATCCTTTAAAACAAACTTCTCCTGAAGAAAAATGATAACATTTCATTCAGAGGATGTTATGTCACCCACCATATGAACTCCTATATGAAAACACCCCAAGACAAAACCTTACCTCTCTCTCCCTCAGGTAGTCAAATATTTCCTTGGCATACTCGGCGCTCATGGAAACGTCACCATAGAATTCCTTGTCAATGTCAAACTCGTCAGGCACCACCTGGGAATAGGACACAGAGAGAGGAGAATGACTGCCTTGTTGAACCCAGAGGGCTGATAGCATGGATGTGTCTGTCTCTCACCTGTCTCCCTGGGCAAAGAGTGGTCTCCTCCTGTGGCCATACCACCAGGTCTTTCTCTGGGGATAGGCCCACCTCTAACTTCATAGATTGCCCATTAGAGCACACAGCTTTAGGTCTACAATGGTTATAAAAACAGACAAAAAACACACACATATATATGTTTTAGCTGTGTTGGGAAGAGAGAGAACATATACGAACACAAAATGGAGACATTGATATACAGTGCATTTGGAAAGTATTCAGACCCCTTCCCTTTGTCCACATTTTGTTACGTTACAGCCCTATTCTAAAACTTTCCCCTCAATCTACACACAATACCGCATAATGACAAAGCGAAAACTGGTTTTTAGAATACATTTAAACAATAACGTTATTTACATAAGTATTTAGACCCTTTGCTTTGGGACTCAAAATGAAGCTCAGGTACATCCTGTTTCTATTGATCATCCTTGAGACAACTTGATTAGAGTCCACCTGTGGTAAATTCAATTGATTAGACATGATTTGGAAAGGCACACACCGGTCTATATAAAGGTTCCACAGTTGACAATGCATGTCAGAGCAAAAACAAAGACATGGGCCTCCCGGGTGGAGCAGTGGTTAAGGGCGCTGTACTGCAGCGCCAGCTGTGCCATCAGAGTTCCTGGGCCCAGGCTCTGTCGTAACCGGCCGCGACCGGGAGGTCCGTGGGGCGACGCACAATTGGCCTAGCGTCGCCCGGGTTAGGGAGGGCTTGGTCGGTAGGGGTGTCCTTGTCTCATCGCGCACCAGCGACTCCTGTGGCGGGCTGGGCGCAGTGTGCGCTAACCAAGGTGGCCAGGTGCACAGTGTTTCCTCCGGCGCATTGGTGCGGCTGGCTTCCGGGTTGGATGCGTGCTGTGTTAAGAAGCAGTGCGGCTTGCTTGGGTTGTGTATCGGAGGACGCATGACTTTCAACCTTCGTCTCTCCCGAGCCCGTACGGGAGTTGTAGCGATGAGATAAGATAGTAGCTACTACAACAATTGGATACCACGAAATTGGGGAGAAAAAGGGGTAAAAAAACAACAACAAAAAAACAAAGACATGAGGTCGAAAGGATTGTCCATAGAGCCCCGAGACAGGATTGTGTTGATGCACGAAAATGTCTACAGCATTGAATGTCCCAAAGAACCCAATAGCCTCCATCATTCTTAAATGGAAGAAGTTTGGAACCACCAAGACTCTTCCTACAGCTGGCCGCCCAGCCAAACTGAGCAATCGGGGGAGAAAGGCCTTGAATCCGATGGTCACTCAGAGATTCAGAGCTCCACTGTACAGATGGGAGAACCTTCCAGAAGGACAACCATCTCTGCAGCACTCTACCAATCAGGTCTTTATGGTAGAGTGGCCAGACGGAAGCCACTCCTCGGTAAAAGGCACACAACGGCACACTTGGAGTTTGGCAAAAGGCACCTGAAGGACTCTCAGACCATGAGAAAGAAGATTCTCTGGTCAGATGAAACCAAGATTAAACTCTTTGGCCTGAATACCAAGTCTCTGGATGTTTTTAACCAGGTAGGCCAGTTAAGAACAAGTTCTCATTTACAACTGCGACCTGGCCAAGATAAAGCAAAGCAGTGCTATAAAAACAACACAGAGTTACATATAAACAAAGTATAGTCAATAACACAATAGAAAAACATATATACAGTATGTGCAAATGTAGAAGAGTAGGGAGCTAAGGATATAAATAGGCCATAGAGTTGAAATAATTAACATTTAGCATTAACACTGGAGTGATAGATGTGCAGATGATGATTTGCAAGTAGAGATACCGGGGTGCAAAATAACAATTTGGCGATGAGGTATTTGGGTGGGCTATTTACAGATTGGCTGTGTACAGGTCCAGTGATCGGTAAGCTGCTCTGACAGCTGATGCTTAACGTTAGAGAGGGAGATAAGACTCCAACTTCAGTGATTTTTGCCATTTGTTCCAGTCAATGGAAGTAGAGAACTGGAAGGAATAGCAGCCAAAGTAAGTGTTAGGGGATGACCAGTGAAATATACCTGCTGGAGCATGTGCCATAGGTGGGTGTTGCTATGGTGACCAGTGAGCTGCGATAAGGCGGGGCTTTAACGTCCTTGAGTGGCCCAGCGAAAGCCCGGACTTGAACCCGATAAAACATCTCTGGAGAGACCTGGAAATAGCTGTGCAGTGACGCTCCCAATTCAACCTGACAGCTTGAGAGGATCTGCAGAGGAGAATGGTAGAAATTCCCCAAATACAGGTGTGCCAAGCTTCTACAAAGCTGTTTTTGCTTTGTCATTATGGGGTATTGTGTGTAGATTGAGGGGGAAAACTATTAAATCCATTTTAGAATAAGACTGTAACGTAACAAAATGTGGAAAAAGTCAAGGGGTCTGAATATATTCCGAATGCACTGTAGCTACAATAGTTTAGGCTGTTATGGACTGAATACATTAATGGACATCGTATTTGATGGAAACGTCACAAATGCTAATTAGTCAGATAATTATCCCATTAGAGTAGACTGATCTAATTCTAACCCTATCGGATAGACCTCCGGTCATTTTCAGTGTGTTCTGACTGCAAGATATCCGAGCTGCCCAAGTCACCTGCTCCATAATGAGATGAACAGAAATGCTCTTTATTACTCAGGCCAAGGGCATTTTGTGTCACCTCATCAGTGACCGTGTCTAACCCATTCTATCCAATCTAGATCTTAAGCTTTTAGTAAATGATGATCAGTGTGGCGAAGAAATGGCTCTGAGGAACATTACTCTTTCAGATTAGCTTCATTCTTGGCAGCTTCTTTGCTCTTAAGTGCCTTCTTGGCAGGCTTCCCAATCTTGGTCTGGTTGTTAATTTGAATCTTGGTGGCCTATTCAAAAGGGGTAAAATGAGAGAGACAATAGTAAATCTTTATGACCATTCAGATTGTGAAATTTCCTCAGAAGACACGTTTACATTTTAAAGGTCCAAATAGGGTACCAACCTAGCAGTACATAGGGTACCAACCGAGCAGTACATAGGGTACCAACCGAGCAGTACATAGGGCACCAACCGAGCAGTACATAGGGCACCAACCGAGCAGTACATAGGGCACCAACCGAGCAGTACATAGGGCACCAACCGAGCAGTACATAGGGCACCAACCGAGCAGTACATAGGGCACCAACCTAGCAGTACATAGGGCACCAACCTAGCAGTACATAGGGCACCAACCTAGCAGTACATCGGGCACCAACCTAGCAGTACATTGGGTACCAACCAGGCAGTGATACACCATTCATTACACATAATGGCAACATTTACAGGATCAAAGCTGCTTATTACACAATAATGGCACAGCGGTCTAAGGCACTGCATCTCAGTGCTTGAGCCGTCACTACAGACACCCTGGTTCAAATCCAGGCGGTATCACAACCAGCCGTGATTGCGAGTCCCATAGGGCGGCACACAATTGGCCCAGCGTCGCCTGGGTTTGGCCGGTGTAGGCCGTCATTGTAAATAAGAATTTGTTCTTAACGGATGCGCCTAGTTAAATAAAAAAATGTTTTATATATCCAGTGCTTTATGTAGCAGTCATACATTTAAGCTGTAAGGCCCGAGGGGGAGCCTTATTACCATTATAAACCTGTTACCAACTTAATTACAGCAGTAAAATCTAGAAATATATACAAAACATTAGGAACACCTGCTCTTTCCATGACAGACTGACCAGGTGAAAGTTATGATCCCGTATTGTTAAATCCATTTCAAATCATTGTAGATGAAGTGGAGGAGACTGGTTAAAGAGGGATTTTTAAGCCTCGGGACAATTGAGGTAGGTGCTAGGCGCATCCGTTTGTGTCAAGAAATGCAACGCTGCTGGGTTTTTCACACTCAACAGTTTCCAACGTGTATCAAGAATTGTCCACCACCCAAAGGACATCCAGCCAACTTGACACAACGGTGGGAAGCATTGGAGTCAACATGGCCCAGCATCCCTGTGGAATGCTTTCAACATGTTGTAGAGTCCATGCCCCAACAAATTGAGGCTGTTCTGAGGGCAAAATGGGGGGTGTGCAAGTCAATATTAGCAAGGATGGGGATCAAGACAAAAACAAACATCTATGGATTTTTTTTTTAACCACTAACATATTATTGTGATGCAGCGCTTAGTATTGACCAACACCCTCTTACAATGGCTTTGGGCTCCTTCACAGAAATCAGCGGTTTCTTAAACTCTAATAATGGGATGATTCGATTATGAAACGCCACGGGGAACCGGTCTATGGCCTACCCAGGCCAGATTAATCTAAGCTCCTCAATGAGTCCGTAAACTGCTTTGAAACAGTGTCACATGTGCAGTATTTATACGTGATGACACTTCAAGCACCTCCTCAACTGGTATAACGGAGATAATTTCTGAAATATTTATCTAATATTGCTTGTCCAAGTATGAGTTACAAAAACGCTGTGGATACTGTAGTTATAAATGGGATATTTTAACCAAAGAGGTTATTCTCAGTATCACTTTACACATAACGTTACATTCACAAGCATCACTGATGAAAAACCTTGGTCAGCTTACATTAGTGATGTCAACAAAGGCAGACCTTTTCTTTACGCCCCCCTGTGGAGAAGACCTCTTACTGTGAACACCCTCCTGAGGAAGACCAAGACAGGGTCATGTTTTATTTAGCAGAGAACATAAATCAATTAGCCAGACCTTGTTATAGCTAGCTACTACACTTTGGCCTGATCATAAAACAGTGCAACATGTTCAATCATTGGAACACTTTTTCAAAAAGGCAGGATTTCATCAGATGTGAGTTTGATAACGTTAACTTCTAGCTAGTTACCTGATTCTCCATCACACCTAATGATCCTTTTCCAGGAACTTTGATGGAAGAGGGGTTCTTTCCCCTTGAGAAAGGCATCTCTCTGCTCCACCGGTAACGTTATACTTTGTTTTGTAGCTAACAGTCGTTTCTGTCGGAAAAGCCATGTCATTAGCTAGTTTGCTAATGTAGTTGGCACTAGCAAGGCATGGCTATCTAGACGCTGGGGACAGCAGACTACCGTCGCTTTACTGAAGCTAGCCAGCTATTACAACATTAGCTAACATTTGCTAGTATTATATCAGACAATTACCAGTGACGGAACAAAGTAACTTAACTAGCTATTTACCTTCTGTACAGCAGATTTCCAACTGTTGGCCTCAATGACTCATCCTATGCGATTGTTGAAAATAAAGAGAAAACACGAATGTTTAGCTAGCTAAATAAGAAATTGCTCGCAGGGAAAGAACGCTTGGACTGGGGATTTGAAAGTTTGATTACAAATTTCAGCCGCATGGATTGGTCCACTCTCACAAAGTTCTACCCAATCACGCGTGATCATGCGTCACAAGCCCATCTTTGACATAGTTGGCTAATGGTTGTTAAGAGGCGGGGTCAGTTTTCCTCCTTGTTACATGAACAAAACCATGTCCTTATTTATGTTTATTTATTTTCCCCTTTGTACTTTAACTATTTGCACATCGTTATATATACATGATATATATTATATTATGTATACATATATATATATATATATATATATATATATATATATATATATATATATATATATATATATATATATATATATATATATATATATAATATGACGTTTGTAATGTCTTTATTCTTTTGGAACTTCCATGAGTGTAATGTTCAGTTGTATTGTTTATTTCACTTTTGTATATTATCTACTTCACTTGCCTTGACAATGTTAACATTTGTTTCCTATGCCAATAAAGCCCCTTGAATTTAATTGAGATACATTTTGGATACATTAGTAACCTACAAGCTGTATACACAAGAGATGAATATTATTTTTATTTATACTAACGCATTCGCTTCAGTTGCTTGCAAGGGAAATCAATCTAGGAATTAAACACTACACAGTTAGATTTTCTTCATCCTCCTGTCAGAGAGGAAGAGTGAGGCCTAACTCGGTAGAAAATCTGTCTCCCTCGAGCAGATTGCGTTTTTTTCGTTGTTTTGCCCACCAAGCAAGGCATTTTTGTATGGAGATCAATGAGTGTAGAATTTGGTCAACCAAACAAATGAATGGCTTATTTGCTATGTGAGGCTTATTTGATCGAATAGAAGTTGTAATACTTTTATTGATAAAATTGTACTGATGTAAGTAGGACAGGTAACATCCCGGTAACTTTGAGAAAAAACACTGTATATCTGAGTTGTCTCGAGATGGCTATGCATATTAATAACGTGAGGCTAGTAGCATAACATCTCTCTCCATTGAATACAGGCAGATTACTTAAGCAATACTCATCGAATATTGAAAAAAGTATTACAATAATGAGATGTAACCTCCAATGCAAAGAAAAAGTAGGCTATGTAGACAACGACTCCCATTGTTAGGATGGAAAAACCTTGTCAGTATATCCATTATGGTGTTGGACTGTTGATGTTGGAAGGCCAGTAGGCGGCACCCTACACCCTACTGATATCCCAAAGCCCCCAGGACATTGCCCTGTGTAGGGTGCCGTCTTTCGGATGTGACGTTAAACGGGTGTCCTAACTCTGTTGTCACTAAAAGATCCCATGATCCCGTGTCCTGGCTAAATTCCCAATCTGGCTCGCATACCATCATGGTCACATGATCACCCCCAGTTTACAATTGGCTCATTCAACCCCCTCCTCCCCACCTGTAACTATTCCCCAGGTCGTTGCTGTAAATGGGAATGTGTTCTCAGTCTTCTTACCTGGTAAAGTAAGGGTTAAATAATCAAATATAAATACAAATAATAATATTGGGTAAGTCCTAACCAATGATTTATGGATACACTAGATGACTGACAGGGGTCACTGTGTTGAAGCCACTGTGACTCCATCTTGGCAAACAAATATTTTGGAAGCTATAGAAATCAATTTATTAATGTCTACATTTGTTTTTGTCATATTTATGATATTACAGCCACAATTAATACTTTTAAATTATATTATGTGAGCTAAATATACTTAAAACATTTTCCTTATAGTATTGTTTTTAGAGATTACTAATGTTAGTGTCCCCACAACAACAACACAATACTGAAATACAGTGCATTCGGAAAGTATTCAGACCCCTTGACTTTTTCCACATTTTGTTACGTTACAGCCTTATTTTAAAATTGATTTTTTTTTTTATCCCCTCATCAATCTATACACAATACCCCATAATAACAAAGCAGAAATTGTTGCAAATTTATTAAGAACTGAAATATCACATTTACATAAGTATTCAGACCTATTACTCAGTACTTTGTTGAAGCACCTTTGGCAGCGATTAGAGCCTCGAGTCTTCTTGGGTATGACTTTACAAGCTTGACACACCTGTATTCCCCCATTCTTATCTGCAGATCCTCTCTTAGCTCTGTCAGGTTGGATAGGGGGGCGTTGATGCACAGCTATTTTCAGTTCTCTCCAGAGATGTTTGATAGGGTTCAAGTACAGGCTCTGGCAGGGCCACTCTAGGATATTCAGAGACTTGCTCCGAAGCCACTCCTGCGTTGTCTTGGCTGTGTACTTAGGGTCGTTGTCCTGTTGGAAGGTGAACTTTTGCCCCATTCTGAGGTCCTGAGCGATCTGGAGCAGTTTTTCCATCAAGGATCTGTCTGTACTTTGCTCCATTCATCTTTCCCTAGGAAGAGTCTTGGTGGTTCCAAACTTCTGTGTTTTTGGGGACCTTCAATGCTCCAGAAATGTGTTGGTACCCTTTCCAAGATCTGTGCCTCGACACAATCCTGTCTTGGAGCTCTACGGACAATTCCTTCGACCTCATGGATTGTTTTTGCTCTGACATAAACTGTCAACTGTGGGACCTTATATAGACAGGTGTGTGTGCCTTTCCAAATCATGTCCAATCAATTTAATTTACCACAGTTGGACTCCAATCAAGTTGTTGAAACATCTCAAGGATGATCAATGGAAGCAGGATGCACCTGAGCTCAATTTCAAGTCTCATAGCGAAGGGTCTGAATACTTATGTAAATAAGGTACTACTGTTTTTTATTTTAATACATTTGCAAAAATGTCTACAAACCAGTTTTCACTTTGTCTTCATGGGGTATTGTGTGTAGATTGGTGAGGAAAAACATTAATTTAATCAGTTTTAGAATAAGGCTGTAATGTAACAAAATGTGGAAATGTGAAGGGGTCTGAGTACTTTCCGAATGCACTGTACATGCAATTTTGTCTTTGAAACATTTAATTGAAATTCTGTAGAATATCTTTCATTCCTATGGACGACTGCTCCTACCAATATGGCCGACCGCTGGCTTCAAAGCCTCTCACAGCATCAGCAATCCTTGGTTTATATACATCATTGGGCCTAACAGGGGTTTGGATTTTGCAGTTCCAGCATCATTACTTTGATCTAGTTCATGCAAACGAGAGCCTGCTACCTGGGATCCATTTCATCTCAACTGAATAGTGTCTCTGGCTATATACAAGGTAATATTAGGGATTGATGGAGGTGGCCATAGAGGTACAGTACCTGTATAATATTCTTATCCTAAGGCTCTGCCTATGTGAAGTATACACCAGGGTGTGGATCTCAGACTACTATCAAGGTATTAAAGGAAACTTTACAGAAGGTCATGCCTCGCTCAAGGGTATAGCGACAGATTTCTCACCTTTTCAGCTCCAGTATTCGAACTAGCAACATTTTGATTACTGGCCCAACGCTCTAAACTCAATGCTACCTGCCACCTGTGATGTTCTTGAGAAGTCCGTAGAACAACTCCCTCCTCTCGTTCACCATTGCTCTGATCTTCATCTCATAGCTGTGCTCTCTTTCGTTGCTCTTTATGAGGGCATCTCTAGTCTTTTCTATGTTCAGTCTCAGGTCCAACAGGTTCTGTCTTACCTTTCTCGTTCTCCTCCTCCATCCTTTCCTTCTCGCCTTCCATTATCTCTCTCTCTGTCTCCCTGACTCTCTCACTCTCTCTCGCTCTCTCACACTCTCTCACACACTCACTTCTCTTCCACCTCAGTCTTTACCACCTTCTCTCTCTTATTTTTCATTTCACCTCTCACTCTCCCGACCTCCTTCTTCTCCAATTTCACCTTCTCCACCTTCTTCTTAAACATGTTTTCTGTTTCTTTCAACTTTTTCATCACTCCTTCCAAATCTTCTCGGACTCTGTCGTTTATCTTTTCTGCCACAATCTTAATACACTCTCTCCATCTTAGGCCTCCATTTCTCCTCTATCACCTCCCTCACCTGATCTACCTCCTCTTTTTTTCTCCTCCATCTCTGACATCACCCTCCCAACCTGATCTACCTCATCTTTTTTCTCCTCCATCTCTGACATCACCCTCCCTACCTGATCTACCTCCTCTTTTTTCTCCTCCATCTCTGACATCACCCTCCCTACCTCTATCTTCAGCTTCTCCCCCTTCTCTGACATCACCCTCCCTACCTCTATCTTCAGCTTCTCCCCCTTCTCTGATGTCACCCTCCCTACCTCTATCTTCAGCTTCTCCCCCTTCTCTGATGTCACCCTCCCACCCTCTATCTTCAGCTTCTCCCCCTTCTCTGACATCACCCTCCCACCCTCTATCTTCAGCTTCTCCCCCTTCTCTGATGTCACCCTCCCACCCTCTATCTTCAGCTTCTCCCCCTTCTCTGATGTCACCCTCCCACCCTCTATCTTCAGCTTCTCCCCCTTCTCTGACATCACCCTCCCACCCTCTATCTTCAGCTTCTCCCCCTTCTCTGACATCACCCTCCCACCCTCTATCTTCAGCTTCTCCCCCTTCTCTGATGTCACCCTCCCACCCTCTATCTTCAGCTTCTCCCCCTTCTCTGATGTCACCCTCCCTACCTCTATCTTCAGCTTCTCCCCCTTCTCTGATGTCACCCTCCCACCCTCTATTTTCAGCTTCTCCCCCTTCTCTGATGTCCCCCTCCCACCCTCTATCTTCAGCTTCTCCCCCTTCTCTTCCTTCCGCTCCTCATACTCCTCCCTCTTTCTCTCTGCTTTTTCCTCCCTCTTTCCCTTTTTCATCCTCTAATTCAAGCTCTCCAACTCTTCTTTTACTCTTTTCACCTCCTCTTTCGTCTTATCTTCCACATCTATTTTCATTCTGTCCCGTTTTCTTCTCTTTGTTTTCAATCATCTCTCCTGTTCTTGCTGTCTTCTTCAGTCTTTCATCCACCTCCACATTCAACTGTTCCACTATCTTCTTCTTCCTCTCCAACGTCTCTTTGTTTTCAATCATCTCTCCTGTTCTTGCTGTCTTCTTCAGTCTTTCATCCACCTCCACATTCATCTGTTCCACTATCTTCTTCTTCCTCTCCAACGTCTCTTTGTTTTCAATCATCTCTCCTGTTCTTGCTGTCTTCTTCAGTCTTTCATCCACCTCCACATTCATCTGTTCCACTATCTTCTTCTTCCTCTCCAACGTCTCTTTGTTTTCAATCATCTCTCCTGTTCTTGCTGTCTTCTTCAGTCTTTCATCCACCTCCACATTCATCTGTTCCACTATCTTCTTCTTCCTCTCCAACGTCTCTTTGTTTTCAATCATCTCTCCTGTTCTTGCTGTCTTCTTCAGTCTTTCATCCACCTCCACATTCAACTGTTCCACTATCTTCTTCTTCCTCTCCAACGTCTCTTTGTTTTCAATCATCTCTCCTGTTCTTGCTGTCTTCTTCAGTCTTTCATCCACCTCCACATTCATCTGTTCCACTATCTTCTTCTTCCTCTCCAACGTCTCTTTGTTTTCAATCATCTCTCCTGTTCTTGCTGTCTTCTTCAGTCTTTCATCCACCTCCACATTCATCTGTTCCACTATCTTCTTCTTCCTCTCCAACGTCTCTTTGTTTTCAATCATCTCTCCTGTTCTTGCTGTCTTCTTCAGTCTTTCATCCACCTCCACATTCATCTGTTCCACTATCTTCTTCTTCCTCTCCAACGTCTCTTTGTTTTCAATCATCTCTCCTGTTCTTGCTGTCTTCTTCAGTCTTTCATCCACCTCCACATTCAACTGTTCCACTATCTTCTTCTTCCTCTCCAACGTCTCTTTGTTTTCAATCATCTCTCCTGTTCTTGCTGTCTTCTTCAGTCTTTCATCCACCTCCACATTCATCTGTTCCACTATCTTCTTCTTCCTCTCCAACGTCTCTTTGTTTTCAATCATCTCTCCTGTTCTTGCTGTCTTCTTCAGTCTTTCATCCACCTCCACATTCATCTGTTCCACTATCTTCTTCTTCCTCTCCAACGTCTCTTTGTTTTCAATCATCTCTCCTGTTCTTGCTGTCTTCTTCAGTCTTTCATCCACCTCCACATTCAACTGTTCCACTATCTTCTTCTTCCTCTCCAACGTCTCTTTGTTTTCAATCATCTCTCCTGTTCTTGCTGTCTTCTTCAGTCTTTCATCCACCTCCACATTCAACTGTTCCACTATCTTCTTCTTCCTCTCCAACGTCTCTTTGTTTTCAATCATCTCTCCTGTTCTTGCTGTCTTCTTCAGTCTTTCATCCACCTCCACATTCAACTGTTCCACTATCTTCTTCTTCCTCTCCAACGTCTCTTTGTTTTCAATCATCTCTCCTGTTCTTGCTGTCTTCTTCAGTCTTTCATCCACCTCCACATTCATCTGTTCCACTATCTTCTTCTTCCTCTCCAACGTCTCTTTGTTTTCAATCATCTCTCCTGTTCTTGCTGTCTTCTTCAGTCTTTCATCCACCTCCACATTCAACTGTTCCACTATCTTATTCTTCCTCTCCAACTTCTCTTTCTACTTTTCCAACTTTCTCCAACGTTTCCAGCTTCTTACTCTTTTTCTCCAGTTTCTCTTTCTGCCTGTCTTAGTATTTGGAGGTTTATTCAGATCCCCATTAGCTACTACCAAAGCAGCAGCTACTCTTCCTGGGGTCCACACAAAATATTAAAACATGACATAATACATAACATTAATGGACAAGTACAGGGCAAGGACAGAACTACATCCATGTCAAATAAGAATACACGCTTTAACACATTTATGCCTTAGCATCCAGTGCATTATGTACCCCCGGGGGGTGCCTTATTACTATTATAAACTGGTTACCAACTTAATTACAGCAGTAAAAATACATGTTTTGTCATACCCGTGGTATACGGTCTGATATAACACGGCTTTCAGCCAATCAGCATTCAGGGCTCGAACCACCCAGTTTATAATATCCCATTTATTGCATCCTTTGCTACTAGTGTTACAGTTGTTTTGTCGAAGCAGGTCCTGATATCCTAATCCTGACAGCATTCTTGAATCCTGATATCCTAATCCTGACAGCATTCTTGAATCCTGATATCCTAACACTGACAGCATTCTTGAATTATAATATCCGACTCCTGACAACATTCTTGAATCCTGATATCCTAATCTCACAGCACCAATTGTTCTGTAAACACAAGAGAGAATCTCAAAACATCAGGAACCATCTGTGTCATTGGTTGATAATCATGTGACTCATAGATGCTGCTGAAAGCAAGTGAAATAAAATAATCATGTGGAGTTTAACTCAAGTCATTAACTGCTGCTCATCTCAGAGCCACATATCATATCATGTAGAGTTTAACTCAAGTTGTTAACTCCTGCTCATCTCCCCTGGCGTGAACAGAGCCACATATCATATCATGTAGAGTTTAACTCAAGTTGTTAACTCCTGCTCATCTCCCCTGGCGTGAACAGAGCCACATATCATATTGTATGGAGTTGCACCTAAGTTTCCCCCCTGCTATGTTCCCCTGACATAAATGCAGCAACCTTGAATCATGTGGAGTTGCACCTATCCAGACCCTCGTGTTTCACCTCTACCTCCTCCCTCTTCTTCACTTATTTGTCTTCCTTCCTCACCCTCTGGATCTCCTCCACCACCACATCTCTGCCTTGCCACCTCCTTCTCCTTCATCTCTACCTCCTCCCTCGTCTTCACTTCTTTGTCTTCCTTCCTCACCCTCTGGATCTCATCTCCCTGCCTTGCCACCTCCTTCTCCTTCCTCTCTACCTCCTCCATTCTTGTCTTAATTTCTTCATTTGCGCTCTCATCACCCTTCTCCTTTATTTTCACCAGCTCTCCCTCCTTTTGTATTTTCTCCAGCAGTTTATAGAGAATATTCACAGTGTCTTCATGCATTTCTGCATCTACACTCTCCTTTACTCTCTAACTCCCTGTCAATTTATCTACTCCAGCCCTCCCTCTCTCCATCTGAGGAGCTGGCTGGGAGAGAAAAGACATCTAGTGAAATGTGATCTGCTGGCAGACGGCACCACCTGCTGTTGTCCACACTGAACCCTTACACTGTTCCTTACATTGTTTCTTACACTGTTCCAGAAGCTCTGTACTGAGGTTGGGTGTGTTAGATACTGGGAAAGCCACAAAAAAAATGTATATATATTTATGAATCAATAAGGCAATCAATAAGTCAAACTGTTCAACCTAACCACCCACTCAGTCAGTCAATTAACCCAACCAATTAATCTCTGTTTGTGAAAGACACAAACACATGCTGCCGGTTGCTATTCTAATCTTTTATATGCTATTCAGCCCAGACCAGTTTAGTGTAGTCTAGTCCAGTCCAGTCTAGCCCAGTCTAGTCCACTTCAGTCTAGTCCAGTCTAGGCAGTTAAAATGAATCCCCGTTGTTGACTAACAGTAAAACAGATCTAGTCAGATTTAATCACACTTGCTAACAGAAGGGATATTGTTTAACTTTATAACAGTTAGCCAGATTGTTTAAGAAAATAGCCCACACATGGACCACTTGATTAGCATGAAAAATCTAATAAAAAGTATGAAAATGTATGGATTCACTATTGTAAGTTGCTGCGGATAAGAGAATCTGCTAAAATGACTAAACCTTTTTTTAAAGATTAGGCTACAGATTATTTTTTCAGAGCACAAGGATCCTGTTGTTCTCTCTGGTTTTCAGGCCGGTGGGGGGAAAAAGGAAAGAAATTAAATGTCTATACATTTCCAACTGATGAGGTCAAGTATCTAGACTTGGGTGTCGCTCAGGCCAATAGGTTGCTGATAGGTTTGTGTTTTGCTCTTCATCAAGTGTTCAGTGGAAGTGACTGAGAAATCCCATTATTGATGCTCCAGAATGATGGCCACAGAGTGCTGGTCACAACTAGAATGAGATTATATTTCTATGGTTCTGGTACTGTCACATTGCCTAGGCATGTGCAGCACCAGTAATTCACCTATGCTTTACCAAATGTGTCATTACTTTCCTTACATGATATGTGAAGTGTTTATGTAGGCCTTATAAAGGGCTGACGACCCACATTAAGGGCTTATGAACCGTAACATCACGTTATCGTCGCTGGTGACCAACACCCCAGCCAGTGGCAGCATTATGCTGCTGTAGTAGGCTATGTAATGAGAGTTTCTGACAGTAGAGGACACTCTGTGATTTTGAAACCTTATGTCATTGACTGCTTGAGACATGGAAGAAACATTATATCTGGAAAAATAGACCTAAATCCCTCAAATCATTTAACACCAGGAATGTGTGTGTGTATGTGTGTATTAAATCTGCAGTCTTATGCACAGCTGCAATGTCCATAAGGCCTCTGCATACACACAATCCAGCTGTGTTGGAATAGACAGTGCCAAAGAAGGCAGTGAGGACACAGGGGGCACTGAGAATGCAGTGAAAATGCAGATTATGTTGAAAAGTTCCCACTCAACAGCCAGCACAAGTTTGAGTAGGCCTATATGATGTCTAGGGACATAGCTCTGATTACAGTAAAGCCATTTCACCCCCACATCTCAGCTGTGACCAGACCATTGGGTCCAGCTGCAGACCTCATCTCTCAGGCCCCCTCTCTATACTGCCACCTACTGAAGACCTCATCTTTCAGGCCCCCTGTCTATATTGCCACCCACTGGACATCTCATCTCTTAGGCCCCCTCTCATCTTTCATGCCCCTCTCATGTCTCAGGTCCATCTCTATACTGCCACTTACTGGAGACCTTACCCCTCAGGCCCCTCTCATCTCTCAGGCTCCTCTCATCTCTCAGGCCCCTCTCATCTCTCAGGCCCCTCTCATCTCTCAGGCCCCTCTCATCTCTCAGGCCCCTCTCCCCCTCTCCAACGCAAGAGTAAACGTCACTTTCTGTTTAAAGGAAAACTCCACCGACAAACTATCTTTTGTTTGTTTCATTTGTCCATATGATGCAAAATCCATCATACCGGCTGTATTTCTGTATTTTGAAAGTTATATATCTTGAAAACTTCATTGCTAACATGCACAACATTTTGGGACAATATCAACAATGGACTAATGAAACAAATACCAAAAGATAGTTTTCAGGTGGATTTTTCTTTTAAATTAGTGTTTCATTTCTATCTATCTAACTTGTACTAAGAGCTAGCTAGCTAACGTTATCTAGCTAATGTTAGCTGGTTTTCTAGCTAACGTAATGTTAGCTAGTTATCTAGTTAACGTAATGTCAGCTGTGTTAGATAGCTGCTTGGCTTCAACTAGGACAATAGAAAGTGTGTATTGTAATGGTTTCAACCACCTGTGAGTCTCTCACACACACGCACACACACGCATACACACACACCCACACACACACACACACACACACACACACACACACACACACACACACACACACACACACACACACACACACACACACACACACACACACACACACACACACACACATTCACTTACAGTATTTACACGCACATACACATTGTACACATTTACATACAGCACTCCTGCGCTCATTCTTCCCATACTTGCAATTCTGCATTCCAACAACTTTACCTTAACACCAGGCTACCCTAAAGCTGTTGACCTGCCAACCCCTCTCTGTCTTTGTGTTAGTTGCTGTTGAACCTAATAGTGGGCTTTCACAGCCGAGCCCGGTGTGTTATCCACGTTCTGAAAAAGACCTACTGCAACATCCTAATCAAGCCAGAGAGCCTGGGGAAGTGTGTGGGATTTCAGTCTGACACTGACTGCACAACACTTTACCGTCCATCTCTGGCTGTTCTTTCTTTGCAACTCCATCCACCCATTTTCTTATGTGTCTGTGTGTGTTTCTCTCTCTGTCTGTGTGATGGCCTCACTCCATGGATGGACAGTCCTATTTTCAATAACACACTCCTGGGGCTGCTGTGGGAAACTGTTTTACTATGCAAGGGCCTACTGTTATGATTGTGAATGTAAATGCCTCCTGTTATTGCGCTTAAAAGTGAGTCTGGGTCAGTATGACCTATGTTGAATTAGTTGACAGGGAGAGAGGGTCTGTGTGCCTTCTTTGCCCAGCTTGTGTGAATGTAAATCAAATCAAAGTGTATTGGTCTCATACACAGATTTGCAGAATTTATCCGTCATTTCCGGTCACAACTTGTAAACTTGTTTACGCTGCTGTCTGGTTTGTTGCCAACTTTACGGTTTTCTACTTTTTAATTACCGTTTTAGATATATATTTTTTCCCCCCACTTTTTTCATTCAACTTTTTCACCCCGGATGCTTTATCTGGACGTGGTTCATCAGGACCTCCACCAGCCGAAGCTAAGTAGTAACATTAACATGATGCCTTCTAATTGCAGCCCCTATACTCATAATATACAGGAGAACAACCGCCTTATGGCGAGGATAGCTGTGCTGCAAGCCCAGCTTCAGACGTAATTGTTAGGCAAGGTTCATTTCAGTGTAGGAAAGGATGAAACAGCGTCTGTGCCACCAATAAGTACAGATAGTAGTATAAATCCCCTCGCACAGTCCCTGCAGCCGGACAATCTTCTCATGGCTTCTGGAAGGAAATGCTGTAGGAATGCTCAACCGGTGAGTGGGTCAGAGGCCAAGCCTTCTCTGGTCTCTCCTCCTCCACTTACGGGGTCTGAGACACCGAAGCCTCCCACCATTAGCTCTGACAAATTGAACACCCTAGTCATTCACAACTCCATTACCCACAGTAATTACCCGCAGACTTAAAATGAATCATCCAGCGATCGAACACTGTTTACCAGGGGGCAGGGCTACCGACGTTAAGGCTAATCTGAAGATGGTGCTGGCTAAGGCTAAAACTGTCGAGCGTAGAGAGTATAGGGATATCGTTATCCACGTCGGCACCAACGATGTTAAGATGAAACAGTCAGAGGTCACCAAGCGCAACATAGCTTCAGCATGTAAATCAGCTAGAAAGATGTGTCGGCATTTGAGTAATTGTCTCTGGCCCCCTCCCAGTTAGGGGGAGTGATGAGCTCTACAGCAGAGTCTCACAACTCAATCGCTGGTTGAAACTGTTTTCTGCCCCTCCCAAAATATAATATTTGTAGATAATTGCCCCTCTTTGCGGGACTCACCCACAAACAGGACCAAGCATGGCCTGCTGAGGAGTGACGGACTCCATCCTAGCTGGAGGGGTGCTCTCATCTTATCTACCAACACAGACAGGGCTCCACAATGAGATAGGATGCAGGCCAGTCTGCCACTAGCACAGTCAGTGTAGTCAGCTCAGCTATCACCTCGATCTAGGTTGGGCAAAACTAAACATGGCGGTGTTTGCCTTAGCAATCTCACTGGAATAAAGACCTCCTCCATTCCTGCCATTATATATTTTTTTGTTGTTGAATTTTTACCCCTTTTTCTCCCCAATTTCGTGGTATCCAATTGTTGTAGTAGCTACTATCTTGTCTCATCGCTACAACTCCCGTACGGGCTCGGGAGAGACGAGGGTTGAAAGTCATGCGTCCTCCGATACACAACCCAACCAGCACCAATGTGTCGGAGGCTACACCGTGCACCTGGCAACCTTGGTTAGCGCGCTCTGCGCCCGGCCTGCCACAGGAGTCGCTGGTGCGCGATGAGACAAGGACATCCCTACCGACCAAGCCCTCCCTAACCCGGCTGACGCTAGGCCAATTGTGCGTAGCCCCACGGACCCCCCGGTCGCGGCCGGTTACGACAGAGCCTGGGCGCGAACCCAGGGACTCTGATGGCACAGCTGGCGCTGCAGTACAGCGCCCTTAACCACTGCGCCACCCAGGAGGCCCCATTCCTGCCATTATTGAAAGAGATTGTGATATCTCACATCTCAAAATAGGGCTACTTAATGTTAGATCCCTCACCAAGGCAGTTATAGTCAGTGAACTAATCACTGATCATAATCTTGATGTGATTGGCCTGACTGAAACATGGCTTAAGCCTGATGAATTTACTGTGTTAAATGAGGCCTCTCCTCCTGGTTACACTAGTGACCATATCCCCCACGCATCCCGCAAAGGCGGAGGTGTTGCTAACATTTCCAATAAAAAATTTCAATTTACAAAAAAAAAATGACTGTGTTTTCGTATTTTGAGCTTGTAGTCATAAAATCTATGCAGCCTACTCAATCACTTTTTATAGCTACGGTTTACAGGCCTCCTGGGCCATATACAGCGTTTCTCACTGAGTTCCCTGAATTCCTATTGGACCTTGTAGTCATGGCAGATAATATTCCCATTTTTGGTGACTTTAATACTCACATGGAAAAGTCCACAGACCCACTCCAAAAGGCTTTCGGAGCCATCATCGACTCAGTGGGTTTTGTCCAACATGTCTCCGGACCTACTCACTGCCACAGTCATACTCTGGACCTAGTTTTGTCCTGTGGAATAAATGTTGTGGATCTTAATGTTTTTCCTCACAATCCTGAACAATCGGACCACCATTTTATTACGTTTGCAATCGCAACAAATAATCTGCTCAGACCCCAATCAAGGATCATCAAAAGCCGTGCTATAAATTCTCGGACAACCCAAAGATTCCTAAATGCCATTCCAGACTCCCTCCACCTACTCGTCAGAGTACAAAAATCAGTTAACCACATAACTGAGGAACTCAATTTAACCTTGCGTAATACAATTTAACCTCGCAACCCTAAAAACAAAAAAAGATTTGTTATAAGAAACTAGCTCCCTGGCATACAGAAAATACCCGAGCTCTAAAGCAAGCTTCCAGAAAATTGGAATGTAAATGGCACTACAACAAACTGGAAGTCTTCCAACTAGCTTGGAAAGACCGTACCGTGCAGTACCGAAGAGCCCTCACTGCTGCTCGATTGTCCAATTTTTCCAACTTAATTGAGGAAAATAAGAACAATCCAAAATGTATTTTTAATACTGTCACAAAGCTAACTCTAGTGACTCTGAAAAACACCAAAAGAAAGATGCCCAGGGTCCCTGCTCATCTGCGTGAACGTGCTTTAGGCATGCTACAAGGAGGCATGAGGACTGCAGATGTGGCCAGGGCAATAAATTGTAATGTCGGAACTGTGAGACGCCTAAGACAGCGCTACAGGGAGACAGGGCGGAGAGCTGATCGTCCTCGCAGTGGCAGACCATGTGTAACAACACCTGCACAGGATCGGTACATTCGAACATCACACCTGAGGGACAGGTACAGGATGGCAACAACTGCTCGAGTTGCCCCAGGGACGCACAAACCCTCCATCAGTGCTCAGACTGTCCGCAATAGGCTGAGAGAGGCTGGATTGAGGACTTGTAGGCCTGTTGTAAGGCAGGTCCTCACCAGACATCACCGGCAACAATGTCGCCTATGGGTACAAACCCACCTTCGCTGAACCAGACAGGACTGGCAAAGTGCTCTTCACTGACCAGTTGTGGTTTTGTCCCACCAGGGGTGATGATCGGATTTGCGTTTATCGTCGAAGGAATGAGAGTTACATGGAGGCCTCTATTCTGGAGCGGGATCGAATTGGAGGTGGACGGTCCGTCATGGTCTGGGGCAGTGTGTTAAAGTATCATCGGACTGAACTTGTTGTCATTGCAGACAATCTCAACACTGTGCGTTACAGGGAAGACATCCTCCTCCCTCATGTGGTACCCTTCCTGCAGGCTCATCCTGACATGACCCTCCAGCAGGACAATGCCACCAGCCATACTGCTTGTTCTGTGTGTGATTTCCTGCAAGACAGGAATGTTAGTGTTCTGCCATGTCCAGCGAAGAGTCCGGATCTCAATCCCATTGAGCACGTCTGGGACCTGTTGGATCGGAGGGTGAGGTCTAGGGCCATTCCCCCCAGAAATGTCCAGGAACTTGCAGGTGTCTTGGTGGAAGAGTGTGTTAACATATCACAGCAAGAACTGTCAAATCTGATGCAGTCCATGAGGAGATGCACTGCAGCACTGCAGCTGGTGGCCACACCAGATACTGACTGTTACTTTTGATGTTGACCCACCCCCCCCCTCCCTTTGTTCAGGGACACAATGTCACATGAGATGACGCTGGAGAAACGAAGCAGGTAAGGGGAGTAAAATGTTTAATAAAGACGGACATAGAACGAGACAGGAACAGCGTCAGCAAACTAATACTAAAGACAAAACGATACCATGCAGCAGTGGGGAACAGAGCTGGGGAACAAATATAGGGGAGGAAATTAACAGGAGATAAGTGAGTCCAGGTGAGTCCAATAAAGGTGATGCGTGTGACGAGGGAAGGCAGGTGTGCGTGATGCTGGGTAGCCTGGCACCCTCAATTGCCACGGGGAGGAAAGAGCGGGAGCAGACGTCACACACATTATTCCTTAGATCTTATCTGTCGGAAAGATATCAGTTTGTCTCTGTAGATGGTTTGTCCTCTGACAAATCAACTGTAAATGTTGGTGTTCCTCAAGGCTCCGTTTTAGGACCACTTTTGTTTTCACCCCCCTTGGGTTCGTGCCATGCGGGAGATCTTTGTGGGCTATACTCTGCCTTGTCTCAGGATAGTAAGTTGGTGGTTGAAGATATCCCCCTAGTGATGTGGGGGCTGTGCTTTGTCAAAGTGGGTGGAGTTATATCCTGCCTGTTTGGCCCCCCGGGATTATTGTCGGAAAGGGCCACAGTGTCTCCCGACCGCTCCTGTCTCAGCCTCCAGTATTTATGCTGCAATAGTTTGTGCCGGGGGGGCTAGGGTCAGTCGGGTCAGTCGGTTATATCTGGAGTATTACTCCTGTCCTATCCAGTGTCCTGTATGAATTTAAGTATGCTCTCTCTAATTCTCTCTCTTTCTCTTTCTCTATCTCTCCCTCTCTCTCTCTCTCTCTCTCTCTCTCTCGCTCTCTCTCTCTTTCACTCCGAGGGCCTTGCTTCAGGACTACCTGGCCCGATGACTCCTTGCTGTCCCCAGTCCACCTGGTCGTGCTGCTGCTCCAGTTTCAACTGTTCTGCCTGAGGCTATGGAACCCTGACCTGTTCACCGGACTTGCTACCTTGTCCCAGACCTGCTGTTTTCAACTCTCTAGAGACAGCAGGAGCGGTAGAGATACTCTGAATGATCGGCTATGAAAAAATAAATGACACACTCCTGAGGTGCTGACCTGTTGCACCCTCAACAACTACTGCAAATATTATTACTTGACCCTGCTGGTCATCTATGAAAATTTGAACATCTTGGCCATGTTCTGTTATAATCTCTACCCGGCACAGCCAGACGAGAACTGGCCACCCCTCGTAGACTGGTTCCTCTCTAGTTTTATTCCTAGGTTCCGGCCTTTCTAGGGAGTCTTTCCAAGCCACCGTGCTTCTACACCTGCATTTCTTGCTGTTTGGGGTTTTAGGCTGGGTTTCTGTACAGCACTTTGTGACATCAGCTGATGTAAGCAGGGCTTTATAAATACATTTGATTGATTGATCGCAGGTTCAGCAAAATGCTTATGTTTCTAGTTCCAACAGTGTAGTAATATCTCAAATATATCAGAATGAGCCATATCAGATCGAGCAATTTTAGAGTCCGTACTATATATATTTATATATACAGTTGAAGTTGGAAGTTTACATACACTTAGGTTAAAACTTGTTTTTCAACCACTCCACAAATGTCTTGTTAACAAACTATAGTTTTGGCAATTCGTTTAGGACATCTACTTTGTAGATGTAATTTTTCCAACAATTGTTTACAGACAGATTATTTCACTTATAATTCACTGTATCACAATTCCAGTGGGTCAGAAGTTTACATACACTAAGTTGACTGTGCCTTTAAACAGCTTGGAAAATTCCAGAAAATGATGTCATGGATTTAGAAGCTTCTGTTAGACTAATTGACATAATTTGAGTCAATTGGATGTGTACCTGTGGAGGTATTTCAAGGCCTACCTTCAAACTCAGTGCCTCTTTGCTTGACATCATGGGAAAATCAAAAGAAATCAGCAAAGACCTCAGAAAAAATAGTAGACCTCCACAAGTCTGGTTCATCCTTGGGAGCAATTTCCAAATGCCTGAAGGTACCACATTCATCTGTACAAACAATAGTACGCAAGTATAAACACCATGGGACCACGCAGCCATCATACCGCTCAGGAAGGAGACCCATGTCTCCTACAGATGAAAGTACTTTGGTGCAAAAAGTGCAAATCAATCATAGAACAACAGCAAAGGACCTTGTGAAGATGCTGGAGGAAACAGGTATAAAAGTTTATATATATCCACAATAAAATGAGCCCTATAATGACATAACCTGAAAGGCTGCTCAGCAAGGAAGAAGCCACTGCTCCAAACCCACCATAAAAAAGCCAGACTACGCTTTGCAACTGCACATGGGGACAAAGATCGTACTTTTTGGAGAAATGTCCTCTGGTCTGATGAAACAAAAACAGAACTGTTTGGACATAATGACCATCATAATGTTTGGAGGATAAAGGGGGAGGCTTGCAAGCCGAAGAACACCATCCCAACCGTGAAGCATGGGGGTGGCAGCATTATGTTGTGGGGGTGGCAGCATCATGTTGTGGGGGTGCTTTGCTGCAAGAGGGACTGGTGCACTTCACAAATAGATGGCATCATGAGGAAAGGAAAAGTATGTGGATATATTGAAGCAACATCTCAAGACATCAGTCAGGAAGTTAAAGCTTGGTCGCAAATGGGTCTTCCAAATGGACAATGACACCAAGCATACTTCCAAAGTTATGGCAACATGGCTTAAGGACAACAAAGTCAAGGTATTGGAGTGGCCATCACAAAGCCCCGACCTCAATCCTCTAGAAAATGTGTGGGCAGAACTGAAAAAGTGTGTACGAGCAAGGAGGCCAACAAACCTGCCTCAGTTACTCTGTCAGGAGGAATGGGCCAAAATTCACCCAACTTATTGTGGAAAGCTTTTCTCTCCCATCTACACACAATACCCCATGATGACAAATTGAAAACATGTTTTAAGAAATGTATCACATTTCTTAAAAATTACATACAGACATATCTCATTTACATAAGTATTCACACCCCTGAGTCATTACTTTTTTTTGGAAGCAGCTTTGGCCGCAATTACAGCATCTTTCTGGGTAAGTCTTTAAGAACTCCACACCAGGATTGTGCAACATTTGCCCATTATTAATTTCAAAATTCTTCAAGCTCTGTCCAATTGGTTGTTGATCATTGCTGAATAAAATATTCAGGTCTTGGCATAGATTTTCAAGTGGATTTAAGTCAAAACTGTAACTCGGCCACTCAGGAACATTCACTGTCTTCTTGGTAAGCAACTCCAGTGTAGATTTGGCCTTGTGTTTTCGGGTTATTGTCCTGTTGAAAGGTGAATTCATCTCCCAGTGTCTGGTGGAAAGCAGACTGAACCAGGATTTCTTGCACATTTTTTATTTTGCACATTTACCATCCTCCCTTAACTCTTCAATGAATATCCCTTAGGCCTCTACATTATGGACAATGTGTGTGTATGAAAACCATTATCAAAACAGTTTTTTTCATTCACATTTACCACAAAAACCAAGGTATGAATACTGTTGGGTGCATGTTTTGTTAATCATCTGTATAATTACTACTTTTTGAATTCACAGACTTTACCCTCCTACACCTCTGATGAATATAACAGGAAACCTGTTCGATCACCGTCCACTGCAAAATCATTCTGACTCAGGATACGGAGAACATCAACATCAACATGCCAGAGGATATACCCCTTGTACATGGGGCTCTGCTGGGAGTTTAACTCATATTAGATTTTTAAAATTCTGTTTTGCCACTAAAATCATAAACACTGACAACTAAAATATGTTGTTATTGTTATGCATATTATTATTATTAATAATAATGGGGAAGGGGGGGTTAATTCAAAAATGAACCCCAAAAGGTTATTCAAAAGCTTCTTCGAGGAACCAATAAAAGGGGTTCTTAAAACCTCTACAGGATCGGTGGGTCCCCCTGTGGGACGGTTGAGCTAATGTTGGCTAATGTGATTAGCATGAGGTTGTAAGTAACAAGAACATTTCCCAGAACATAGACATATCTGATATTGGCAGAAAGCTTAATTTCTTGTTAATCTAACTGCACTGTCCAATTTACAGTAGCTATTACAGTGAAAAAATACAATGCTATTGTTTGAGGAGAGTGCAAAGTTATGAACTTGAAAAGTTATTAATAAACCAATTAGGCACATTTGGGCAGTCTTGATACAACATTTTGAACATAAACGCAATGGTTCATTGGATCAGTCTAAAACGTTGCACATATACTGCTGCCATCTGGTGGCCAAAATCAAAATTTTGCCTGGACTGGTATAATACATTATGGCCTTTCTCTTGCGTTTCAAAAATGATAGTACAAAAAAAAATCCTTTATATTATCTTTTACCAGATCTAATGTGTTATATTATCCTACATTAATTTCACATTTGCACAAATGTCAAAGTGTTTCCTTTCAAATGGTATCAAGAATATGCATATCCTTGCTTCAGGTCCTGAGCTACAGGCAGTTAGATTTGGGTATGTCATTTTAGGATATGCATATTCTTGATACCATTTGAAAGGAAACACTTTGAAGTTTGTGGAAATATAAAATGAATGTAGGAGAATATAACACATTAGATCTGGTAAAAGATAATACAAAGGAATTGTTTTTTTTTGTACCTTCATTTAAAAATGTTTTTGATTGAAGTAAAAAAGGTCTGGATCCTTAATTAAAAGCGGTTCTTTGAAAAATAATTTATAGGGGTTCCCCACAGTTTCAATTTGAAGAACCCCTTAAGGATACTCCAGGAACCTTTTTATTTTTAGAGTGTAGTAGAGTGCAGGCAGTTTTTGATTAGTTTGAGTTTGGAGAAGGGGCGCTCTCCACTTGCCACTATCACAGGGTGTCTGAGGCAAACTCTCAGGGCAACAAAAGAATTGGGGTACAAGGAGGCAATCTGGTTTCTGGAGATGTGCTCCAATGTGTCGATTGGTTCAGCCTCACTGCCCAGTGTCCTGCTCAAGGCTTTGAGCTAATCGCAGAAGTATTTTGTGTCGATGTCCTTGTGTAACCGATGTGAAATGGCTAGCTAGTTAGTGGTGGTGCGAGCTGATAGCGTTTCAATTGGTGACGTCACTTGCTGTGAGCCCTTGAAGCAGTTTCTGCAAGGGCCGCGGATTTTGTGGAGCGATGGCTGTGTGCAGAGGGTCCCTGGTTCGAGCCCAGGTAGGGGTGAGGAGAGGGACGGAAGCTATACTGTTACATTTGGAAGCCATTTCCAGCTTTGCGCAGTCCCTGGTAAGCATCGCAATGTCCATGCCTTTGATGGTAGTGATGCACAGGATGCTGAAAACACTTCTGTGCTCCTCAAACTGGGTAAAGCGCTTGTTGATGGACTAGATAGCAGAATCAACAATCTGAATTTAAAAATCCACTTTACATTTCTGCTGAGTCAGTCACATGCTCATCCTCTATCTCGTAACCAAACAGACTCCGCTTCTTCCTTGGACAAACCGTGGGCTGCGCTGGGAAACAGGGCTGAATACCCACTATTTTGCGCTTGCTACATCGAAGCGTTAGTCTTGGAGAAATACCCTGGTTGAGTTTAATTGAGCCACTGCTTGTGACAGGTTAAAACACTGCAGAGGTAGGCCTATGGATGCACAGTGTAATACAATCTGAGCCGTCTATGTCCAATATGAACTGGATGAGGGGAGCTGTCAGCCTTTTCATATTTCCAAACTATGCTACGCACCAGCCTCTACGACCAGAACCATGTCATGTGCACGAGAGGAGAGATTCTTTCGGCAGTCAGTCAGAAATGTTGACATAGAACCTACTGTCTTGAGAGAAAGGTAGGCTTAAAGATATCATTCCCGGCAGGAGTAATCTAGAACCCATCTTCATCTTCCAGGATTGCCATAGGACTGAACTCTCTGTCAGACAGGATTATTGTCATCATCCTACATAATTCATAATATTTCAATAATGCAATATATGTTTAAATTCATTGTCTCCCAAATAGAATGAAATAAACAAGTAAATTAAACAAATTGAGATAGTGACACGAGCAGAATTCCATGAACTAAAATACATAAATAATCATATAAAGCAGCAACAATAGGCTATTTCTGTTCAGGTAGACAAATCAAAATGAAGTTTTAAAAAAAGGCTGCTACTGTGACCCGTAGAATGAGGAAGTAGTCAGGAGCCAATGAAATGATAAGCATTCAGGAGCCAATTGAAATAGGGGGTTCGTTTTCCCTAAGCGGTTCATCAGAGGGGTTGGAGAGATTAGGGGAAGGGCCTGAGAGATGAGGTCTCCAGTAGGTGGCAGTATAGAGAGGAGCCTGAGAGATGAGGATCCTGAAAGATGAGGTCTGCAGCTAGAGTCTACTGGACCAGTGAGGAAATTGGGGACTGCCAGTTTGACTTGTGGACAGACAAAATGTCTTCTTCTCACTCTATCTGAGGGAATGTGAGCCTTTGAGTGTTACAAATAAAGCTCAATATCAATAACCTACTGAACACGTAGGACCACAAAAACAGGCTACATTTTAGATGAACACAAATCAAGCATCAATAAACCAACCATGTCAAACTTAGCCTTCCTATTTGCAAAAAGCAGATCCAAACATATAGCATTAGAGCCAATTAAAATAGTGAGGTTGACTGTTCAAATTAGAAAACCGAGTACTTGTAGCAGGCTATAGGCTACAGAATCTTCCCACGGGAGATTAGTATAAAAACGCGCAGGAAAAAAAGCCTTTGTGTTCGGCAACAATGACACGTGGGCGATGTTGAATTTGGACAGTTTAGTCCTTGCAGCCCTCCCACTCAACAGAGAAAATATTGACAGTGTTATGGATAACGGAGTTGGTGGCCCCCCTCATCCACCAATTGTATTTTATGGCAACTCGAGATCAATTCAGACTTGTCGTTGAACAAAGACATATCATGGCCGCATCAAACAGCCCACGAGACGTCCAGTCAAAGTTATGGGTCCCAATGATCGTTATTGTCGTGGTTGTACTGCAAGTAGCTTCGACAACTGGACTCCTCGTCTTCTTGAACATGTCAGTTGCTCAGGTAAGGCGTTTTCTTTGACAAAACAGCTGATGTTCGCATGACAACCAGAAAACTTCTGTTTAGGCTCTCTTTTTTTCAGCTCACAGTTGGTTCTCTAGTCAGGAAAGTTATGCCAACACATTCAGAGTACATGCATAAAAACATTTATTAAGTATGTCGTTTCCTATAGAGTCTTCTTGAGGTGATGCAAATCAGTCTGCCAATAAAATAACACGTATCTAATAATTAAGAGTATATGAACTAACTACCCTTTATAAACCTGTTACAAATACTCTAAAAAGCAGTATTCTAGCTACAGATAATAAATACACATACAGTAGGCTACATTATTATTCACCTCCTAATCAGAACTATAATGCGTACTTATAAAGACAGTACACTTTCCCATTTAGATTGTATGAGACCTGCTGATTAAAAGTGAAATCTGTCTACGTAAAGTATCAGCATACACCGAAGACGTTGTAATTGGATGTTGTTTAATATGACTGTAATAATCAATGTAGTCTGGAGCTGTCAGGTCTAATCAGTGTACTAATTACATGGGTCAAATTCTCCTCTTTCTGTAGTCTGGCATTGGATTGTTACAATGATGGCAGAGCCTGTTAGCAGCACAAACAAAGAGCCAGTAAGTCACTAATATGAGTCTGGGGTGGAAGAAACAAACCCAAATTAACCACATCCCCCAGGGAAAAAAACACTCTCATTGGAAGTAACAATTAAAGTTTATGAAACTGGTCACCAGTCACCAGGCAAATACTAGTTCAGAGGAAAGGAATTTGTAGTTCACTGCAACTCAATGCTATGTCAAACTTTATCATAAGGCCTGACTAACAATGCATTAAGTATTGTACAAAGTTACAAAAGCTGCCAAGTTTAGAGTCAGCTAAGTTCTGAGGTGTTGGCAATGGGGGCGTGGAAAGGTGTTGTTTCACTTGCACCCAAGCAGAGCAATCAAATCATGTACATGACTGATCTTGTACTGCATTACTTATCAAAACAAAAACACGTTTCTGGGAATGTTTTCCATTTGTTGTTATCGTGTTGGAAAAAGTACAACTGCAGCAGTGTGACTAACAGCACACGTCAATACAGTGGAAGTGGGAAGTTTACATACACTTAGGTTGGAGTCATTAAAACTCGTTTTTCAACCACTCCACAAATTTCTTGTTAACAAACTATCGTTTTGGCAAGTCGTTTAGGACATCTACTTTGTGCATGACACGGATCATTTTCCCAACAATTGTTTACAGAAAGATTATTTCACTTATCACTTTCACTTATTTCAACACTGTATCACAATTCCAGTGGGTCAGAAGTTTACATACACAACATACACTAAGTTGACTGTGCCTTTAAACAGCTTGGAAAATTCCAGAAAATGATGTCATGGCTTTAGAAGCTTCTGATAGGCTAATTGACATAATTTGAGTCAATTGGAGCTGTACCTGTGGATGTCTGGTTCATTCGTGGGAGCAATTTCCAAATGCCTGAAGGCACCACGTTCATCTGTACAAACAATAGTACGCAAGTATAAACACCATGGGACCACGCAGCTGTCATACCGCTCAAGAAGGAGACGCGTTCTGTCTCCTAGAGATTAACGTACTTTGGTGCGAAAAGTGCAAATCAATCCCAGAACAACAGCAAAGGACCCTGTGAAGATGCTGGAGGAAACAGGTACAAAATTATCTATATCCACAGTAAAACAAGTCCTATATCGACATAACCTGAAAGGCCCACTCAGCAAGGAAGAAGCCACTGCTCCAAACCTGTCATAAAAAAAGCCAGACTACGGTTTGCAACTGCACATGGGGACAACGATCGTACTTTTTGGAGAAATGTCCTCTGGTCTGATGAAACAAAAATGGAACTGTTTGGCCATAATGATCATCATAATGTTTGGAGGAAAAAGGGGGAAGCTTGTAAGTGAAAGAACACCATCCCAACCGTGAAGCACAGCAGTGGCAGCATCATGATGTGGGGGTGCTTTGCTGCAGGAGGAACTGGTGCACTTCACAAAATAGATGGCATCATGAGAAGGAACATTATGTGGATGTATTGAAGCAACAAGACATAAGTATTTATATATAGTATATATAGTATTTATATAGTATATATAATATATAGTATTTTTAAAATAAATATATTTATTTATGAAAAGCAGCACACTCTTTCTGGTCTGTGCCATCAAGCCGGTTAGTTAATCCTTTGAAAATAGAACAATAATATTGAAAATAATTACATCGCAGATGTTATGGCGATACTAGGTCTATATTTTTTATGGGGTAAACCCAAAACAAAGTAGTTGTATCCTTGTCCTCTAATACAGATAGAGACAAAGATACCTACTTATCCCTGTCCTGTGTGGGTTGTGCTGTGCAGGTGAGGAGTCAAGGGGTGGCTGAGGAGTTACGTTGCCTGGGGCTCCTTAATGCCCTGGAGAAAGACCAGGAGATACCGGAGTCTCTGGTTCAACTGTTTGGGGAGCCCTGCATCAAACTGGCCCAGGGAATAAGAGCCTATGTCACCAAGGTGGGTACCACCTGCTATTTGATGCTGCCATAATGTATGTCTTTGTTCTACGACAGGTTTGAATTGATCTGAGTTGCCGTTAAAGCCCGCCCACTGGGCACAGACGTCAATTCAACGTCTGTTCCACGTTGGTTCAGCGTAATTCCATTGAAATGACGAGGAAACATTGATTCAACCAGTGTGCCCAGTGGGTAATCCAATTCTTGGATGAGGAGGGGAACACCCACTCCGTCATCCATAATGTGTTTGAGTGGGAGGGCTGCAGGAGCTTAACTGTCAATGTCTCAGTTACACAGTCATAGTTTTTTACATGAACATTTGTTCATTACAAACTATTGAAATACCGACGATGTTTGTAGAAGTACTACATACACATGGTGATGGAATTTCTAACAAGGGAGAGAGTTATAATAGCATTCACTTTTGCTTTACTCGTAACATGCTGTGTTGACGTTTCTGATCTCAGAGCTTAGTCCAGTGATGGAATACTTCAGAACCTTACGTACATCAGCTTCCTCTCTGATGCATGGTTGTTAATGGAGGTCTAACCCCCAGCTTAAACCCAAATATCAGACAAAGCTCCTCTCCAGCTTTCCTCTTCCAATGGTCCACATTGCATCATACTCAATTCTCTAATTTACTCTTACGGAAAAACCACATGAATTTCACTTGATCTTTAAAAACCACAAAAAAAATGTTTTATTTATTTAACCTTTCTAGGCAAGTAAGTTAAGAACAAATTCTTCACTAATTAGGTAAAGCTGTAAGAATCATCCATCATGGTCTCTTTCTGTCACACGTCAAATAAATCGAATCAAATCAAACTTTATTTGTCACACGTGCCGAATACACCAAGTGTAGACTTTACCGTGAAACGCTTACTTACAAGCCCTTAACCAACAGTGCAGTTCAAGAAGAGT
This sequence comes from Oncorhynchus mykiss, assembly GCF_013265735.2. Lineage (NCBI taxonomy): Eukaryota > Metazoa > Chordata > Actinopteri > Salmoniformes > Salmonidae > Oncorhynchus > Oncorhynchus mykiss. The sequence continues at coordinate 34,723,452 of NC_048593.1, read as the reverse complement.
TAAGAAAATATTAGTAGTATAAAGTAACACCATAAGAATAACAATAATGAGGAGGAAATTGGCTCCAATTAAGGGCCGTCCACAATTGATTGAATTGTTCAGCAGTCTTATGGCTTGGGGGGTAGAAGCTGTTGAGGAGCCTTTTGGTCTTAGACATGGCGCTCCGGTACCCCTTGCCGTGCGGTAGCAGAGAAAACAGTCTATAACTTAGGTGACTGGAGTCTCTGACAATTTTATGGGCTTTCCTCTGACACTGCCTATTATAATAGGTCCTGGATGGCAGGAAGCTACCGTTCAAAATGTTGGGGGTCACTTAGAAATGTCCGTGTTTGTGAAAGAAAATGTAAAAAATGGTCCATTAAAATAACATCAAATTGATCAGAAATACAGTGTAGACATTGTTAATGTTGTAAATGACTATTGTAGCTGGAAATGGCAGATTATTTTATGGAATATCTACATAGGTGTACAGAGGCCCATTATCAGCAACCATCACTCCTGTGTTCCGATCGCACGTTGTGTTAGCTAATCCAACTTCATAATTTTAAAAGGCTAATTGATCATTAGAAAACCCTTTTGCAATTATGTTAGCACAGCTGAAAACGGATGTTCTGATTAAAGAAGCAATAAAACTGGCCTTCTTTAGGACTAGCTGAGTATCTGGAGCATCAGCACTTACAGGCTCAAAATGGCCAGAAACAAAGAACTTTCTTCTGAAACTCGTCAGTCTATTCTTGTTCTGAGAAATGAAGGCTATTCCATGTGAGAAATTGCCAAGAAACTGAAGATCTCGTACAATGCTGTGTACTACTCCCTTCACAGAACAGAGCAAACTGGCTCTAACCAGAATAGAAAGAGGAGTGGGAGGCCCCGGTGCACAACTGAGCAATAGGACAAGTACATTTGATTGTCTAGTTTGAGAAACAGATGCCTCACAAGTCTTCAACTGGCAGCTTCATTAAATAGTACCCGCAAAACACCGGTCTCAACGTCAACAGTGAAGGGTCGATTCCGGGATGCTGGCCTTCTAGGCAGAGTTGCAAAGAAAAAGCCATATCTCAGACTGGCCAATAAAAATAAAAGATTAAGATGGGCAAAAGAACACAGACACTGGACAGAGTGAGATTGGAAAAAAGTGTTATGGACAGACTAATGTAAGTTTGAGGTGTTCGGATCAGAAAGAAGAACATTCGTTAGACGCAGAAAAAATGTAAAGATGCTGGAGGAGTGCTTGACGCCATCTGTCAAGCATGGTGGAGGCAATGTGATGGTCTGGGGGTGCTTTGATGGTGGTAAAGTGGGAGATTTGTACAGGGTTTGTACACTCTGTTTTGCAATGCCATGCTATACCCTGTGGACGGCCCTTAATTGGAGCCAATTTCCTCCTACAACAGGACAATGACCCAGAGCACAGCTACAAACTATGCAAGAACTATTGAGCTGTTGTGGGAGCAGCTTCACCGTATGGTACGTAAGAGGTGCCCATCAAGCCAATCCAACTTGTGGGAGGTGCTTCAGGAAGTATGGGGTGAAATCTCTTCAGATTACCTCAACAAATTGACAACTAGAATGCCAAAGGTCTTCAGGGCTGTAATTTCTGCAAATCGAGGTTTCTTTGACGAAGCAAAGTTTGAAGGACACAATTATTATTTCAATTAAAAATCATTATTTATAACCTTGTCAACGTCTTGACTATATTTCTTATTCATTTTGCAACTCATTTCATGTATGTTTTCATGGAAAACAAGGACATTTCTAAGTGACCCCAAACTTTTGAACGGTAGTGTAGATCCTGATCAAGGGGTGGGTGGGAGTAGCATTTGAGAGTGCATGATGATTCATCTTCAAAGAGCACAGCTGTTTTTCATTATTTCAGTTGAAAAACCAATTGAGGCAGTCGCACATCTGGTGTGTCGCCTCCTTGTGTTTTTCCATGAAATCTAGGGAGTGAGATAATTTACTGGGATGTGTCCAGTTCCCAATAAAATGTATACCCTCTCGACTTTGTCAAAAGAGCTTGTAAAAAAAAAAAAATTGTGTTCAGCATGAAATTGGAATTACAAAGAATTGGATCGCTCAAGAGGAATGCTGCACTGCATGTCATAGATAGGCTGTACTATACTCAATCCTATGCTGTGTGTTCTCTATTGAGCTCTATGCCACATCTTAAAAAGGGGTTTTGTCTTTCAGGTGACAGAAAACATTATTGCAAAACACGCCGTTCCAGGTAATCATCCATCCATCAGTCATCGTCATCATTATAGCATATCTTATCTATCTAATATCCACTCCTGGTGCTACTGTTCTCTCACTGCTATGCTCCTTTTCAGAGCCCAGTGCCCAGCCCAGAACCAAGCCCGTCAGTTCTGCAGGGCATCAGAAGCCCTCTGCTCACCTCACACTCCGAGACAGTAGCTTACAGGGTATGGGAGACTAGTATGTTTGTGCTTTCTTGTTCTTTTGGTGGGACATTCACTTTTGTCAGAGTTGTTTTGATTTCGTTTAATCTAATGTAATCTAATGTTTTTATGCTGGGATAAAATTGCAGAATGTCAGTCAATTTCAACAGTATAGCTTTAAAAACACTGTACTAATATCAAACATCTGCAGGGCCAGCTGTATCCTTTTGGGGGCCCTAAGCAATTTGATTGGGTCGCACCCCAATTCACGGCAAATATTTTGGTGGCACCCCTCTCGACGGTGTAGTGAAATATTTAAGTTTTAGTTAATTTCATGCAAATCTACACATTTTTCCATGGAACGTAGAGAAAATATTGCAGTTTTAAGTACGTTTTCTGCAATTCTACACATTTTGCCATGGATCGGAAAGAAAACCTTGCAATTTTATAGTACATTTCCTGCAATTCTACACATTCTTTAATGACTTTTGCCATGTTAATATGATTCATGTGTGAGAATGACTTTGAAAATCAATGTGGGCCCGGTCGGTATCTGTCCGATTACTACAAGTTTTGATAGCTGGCTAGAGTAACTACCAGTCTAACATTGTTAGCTGACATGGCCAATTGAGGACTGTCAGTGAGAGACATAACAAGAGAAAAACTGCTGATGCACATCCAAAATTTAAAAAATTACACATTGTGTATTCTACTATTCTTACTCTCAATTGTAAGTTGAGACCCTGACTAATTTCTTAAAAATATATTTTTTTTAACATCCGGGGGTCCGAAGCGACCGCTTATGAACCGAACCTGAACATCTTCAAAGACCATCTGAGCAAATAAAGGCGTGGCATCGCTCATCTCTAACTATGTCATGATTTCACATAAACCTCAGACTTAACAGGGCAGTGTTTTCATATTCAGATCACCAGAAATCTATCTGATCATGTATCCACATGAACGCAGTAATGTTGTCCTCATTAACAAATACGTCAGAACAGCGATACTTATTTGTTTCTTGACTGAATTTTCGCTTGCCGCTTTCTCTCTCTCCTATCCAATCCACCTTAATGCTGTTTCCCTACTGCACAGATTTCGCCAAAGTTAAAGAAACCCTTGTTAAAGGAATCCAATTATCTACAGTGCCTTGCAAAAGTATTCATCCCCCTTGGCGTGTTTCCTATTTTTTTTGCATTACAACCTGTAATTTAAATGGATTTTTATTTGGATTTCATGTAATGGACATACACAAAATAGTCCAAATTGGTGAAGTGAAAAAAATGACTTGTTTAAAAAACAAACAAATAAAAATAAAACAGAAAAGTGGTGCGTGCATATCTATTCACCCCTTTGCTATCAAGTCCCTAAATAAGATCTGGTGCAACCAATTACCGTCAGAAGTCACATAATTAGTTAAATTCCACCGGTGTGCAATCTAAGTGTCACATGATCCCAGTGTATATACACCTGTTCTGTAAGGCTCCAGAGTCTGCAACACCACTAAGCAAGGGGCACCACCAAGCAAGCAGCACCCCAAAGACCAAGGAGCTCTCCAAACAGGTCAGGGACAAAGTTGTGGAGAAGTACAGATCAGAATTAGGTTATAAAAAATATCAGAAACTTTGAACATCCCATGGAGCACCATTAAATCCATTATTAAAACATGGAAAGAATATGGTACCACAACAAACCTGCCAAGAGAGGGCCGCCCACCAGAATTCACAGACCAGGCAAGGAGGGCATTAATCAGAGAGACAACAAAGATACCAAAGATAACCCTGAAGGAGCTGCAAAGCTCCACAGTGGAGATTGGAGTATCTGTCCATAGGACCACTTTAAGCTGTACACTCCACAAAGCTGGGCTTTACGGAAGAGTGGCCAGAAAAAAGGCATTGCTTAAAGAAAAAAAGCCCCAATCATATGCAAGAAGATACTCTGGTCAGATGAGACTAAAATTGAGCTTTTTGGCCATCAAGGAAAACGCTATGTCTGGCGCAAACTCAACACCTCTCATCACTCCGAGAGCACCATCCCCACAGTGAAGCATGGTGGTGGCAGCATCCTACTGTGGGGATGCTTTTCATCGGCAGGGACTGGGAAACTGGTCAGAATTGAAAGAATGGCGTTAAATACAGAAAGAATGGCGTTAAATACAGGAAAATTGTTGAAGGAAACCTGTTTTAGTCTTCCAAAGATTTGAGACTGGGACGGAGGTTTACCTTCCAGCAGGACAATGACCCTAAGCATACTGCTAAAGCAACCTTTGAGTGGTTTAAGGGGAAAGGGCAACAAAATAGGAGAAATGCCAAGGGGTGTGAATACTTTCGCAAGCCACTGTATAGGCCAACTCATCTTTGAGTCTACAGTAGTAATGCTTTGAATTGTCTGTCTGTATTGAAATATCTTCCTTTGTCCTCCTTATAGGCCCTATATCCCTGGCCCCTCAGAAAGACCTGCATCAGTCCTGCCGCCACCCGGTCCGGTCCTGGGGCAACCAGAGTTTCGGCTCCCATCTCCACAACATGACCCTGTCTCATGGACGCCTACGCATCCCCCGGTCCGGACGTTATTACTTGTATGCCCAGGTGTACTTCCGCTATCCCTCCCTCACCCACGAGGGGGGTAACCACCATGGGGGCTCCTCCAGCTACCAGCTGGTCCAGTGTGTCTACAAGAAGACGTCATACGCCAAGCCCCTTCAGTTGCTGAAGGGGGTGGGCACCAAGTGCTGGGCGCCTGACACTGAGTATGCCCTCCACTCTGTCTACCAGGGAGGCCTGTTTGAGCTGAGGGCCGGGGATGAGATCTTTGTTTCTGTGTCGTCGCCTACAGCCGTGCACGCAGAGGACTCATCCAGCTATTTTGGGGCATTTCGATTTGACCCATGAGCATGGAGGTTAAGGAGGGAAAAGCTCTCTCACACAAGAGGATGCTAAACATGTACTGTACATAGACTACAAATCACCATGGTTCTGACATAGCTAGCCACAGACTGGTGCACAGGCCATTAATAAAACTGGCTCACAGATGGCTACATTAGAACTATATATTTCAATAAGAGTGGTGCGGACTAATTGGCATCCCGCTTTGCTACTGTAGCACAATCACAAATAAGAATCTTCAGCACTGAGAGGGATAGTGGAAATGCATAAGACTAAGGAATGTGTGAATTCTTCGATATACAGTATGGCATGCAGCACTACCAACTACCAACGATAACTTTAGCTCTGGGGTCCATATGAAACCACTCTTCAGCCCTGATCTCTCTAGACATACCGGTTGCTTCCCACAATGTACATGTTGCCCCAAGTCTGGGATTTCCAAGACTAGCTCTGATCTGACCTGTAACTTACACTAAATTTGATTTAAATTTTAACATTTGTTTTTGATTTAAACAAGCACTCTTGCACCAGGGTTTTATTTTAGTGTTGAATGTACCTATTGAGAATACAAGCTCTAACTATAGCTAATCATGGATGATTAACAAACAATGGGCTCAAGGGGTAAAAACAAGGAATGGTGAAAGTTCTTCTTGATCCTGGCATAATCTTCTCATTTGTACAAAACCTTATTTAATGGGCGTCGGTAAGGCTCGAAGGGATTTTTGGTAATGGCCCTCTTGGGATTCCTTCATCATACTGAGAATTCTACTATTTATTCCGTTTAGCATAGGGCGGTGCACAATTGGCCCAGCGTCGTCCGAGTTAGGGGAGGGTTTGGCTGGGGAGGCTTTACAAATAGTCCATCATTGTAAATAAGAATGTGTTCTTAACTGACGTGCCTAGTTAAATAAAATAGCAATGAACTGCTTTTTTTCAGCAACAACTTTTGATTGTTTTCTGTGGGTGGAGGTATTACTGATTACTGCAGTTAACCAGATATCAGTACTAGTCTTCAGTCATACTCCACTGGACATATGTATCAATTTAACGTCTGTTTGATTCAACCAGTGTGTGCCCAGTGGGACAGAGATTCAGCACTGGACAGTAACTTAGTACTACTGTAGACGACTAGCTAATAATACTATAATAGTAAGTATAACGCAAACATCTAGCAACCCAAAGGTTGCTTGTTTGAATCTCATCACTGACAACTTTAGCATTTTAGCTAATTAGCAACTACTTACTTTTTTTTTTGCAACTTTGCAACTACTTAGCATGTTGGCTAACTCTAACCCGTTTAGCTAACCTTCCCCTAACCCTAACCTAACTAACTAACTTTAACCCCTAGAGCGAATGTTAGCCAACTAGCTAAAATTAGCGGTAGCCAACTAGCCACCTAGCTAACGTTAACCGCAACAAAAAATTGCCATAATGTCATACGAAATGAAATGGATATCCCACTAATTAACATACCATACGAAACATAACATATCATGCTAAATACAGAATAATACAAAATACTCCGAGACCATGTTGGCGACAAAGCCTCTACAATTAAGACTGTTGTAATGTTCGCCAAGTTACTCTCAAAGTAAGACCCTAAGTCTGCTCCCTAACAAAGCTGAGTGATGGTAAGAGCTGAAACATGGATTTTTAAAAAAAGCATGAAATTGCCTTGGTCTGTTTTCAAAATATCACTTGTGTCATGACAGCGTTTCCACACGTTGTGTGTCAAAAATATTATTTGTATTTTATTCTGTTGTATTTCATTAAATTCTTAGCCTACTATAAAATATGTATGTTGATTGTGATCAGGGTAGCCTACATGTGTCTTGTCTGTGTAACGAACAAAATAACTATGGATTTCATGTGCATGGCGTAGCCATCTAGCCCATAGACTGCACAGACCAGTCACATAATTAAACCCAATATATGCCATTCTATTAATTTGAAAATACATTTTATTTGTCTTATGTTTTTTAGGATTTGCCTAAAAACAAATTAATAATGGATTTCTTTGTGACGGTGTAGTCTATATTCAATGGATTTATTAAAATACTATAGATGCCCACCCACATCTACTCCACCCCTGAACTTGCCTTCATGTGCACAGGCGATTAAAAAAAAAAGAGAGGCCTATCTCGGCAAGAATGTGGTAAAAATTAGATAGTATGAATTGGGTTTTAAAAAACATTGCCCGTTTTATTTTTACAGGCAACATACCTGTGGGGAAAAAAAAATCAAAAAATATTAAGTATTGTCAGAGCCAATTTTGAACTTCCTGTTAAGCACTGTTCAGGGCCACATCCTAATGGACAATGTGTTATTGGTTTGTTTGGGTTTGATGTAAAACTGTTTGCGATGTCTAAAAAGAGTGACTCTTTGACTGTGTATTTGACTATTGTTTGAAACTATAAACATTTACTGTCTAGACATCTTCCTGTCACTTTCTCATGAAAGGCATGACAGGCCACCCACACACAGCCCTCAGCCCACAGCAGTGAGTCATAATGGTTAGATCCTCAGGGAGGGATTCAATGGGTTCATGATGTTGGAGTGAGAATGACTCCAAACGTACTTATTGGTGAGTAGCTGGGCACAATGAGCACAAATTTACTCATGTGAAAGTCAATGTTGTTTTAATTCAAGGCAAATATGAAATGACAGGGAATAAATTGATATTTCAATGTTTATGAATCTCAGTTGCATGTTTACGTAAGACGGTAGTGATACAAACCCATTGCAGTTTGCAGAAATAAAAATAGACATGGTTTGATGATGTTAAATACGATTACTGTAGCTGCATCTCCAAAAACAACTGATAAGCATGTTATTTTGAAATGAAGTGCTTTTTTAAGTGATAAGAGATAACCTTTGAGACCCCAAAGTCAAACCTTTTACTGATGTAATTAACTACGGTACGGTATACAACACAAAAAAAATGGTTGAACTTGGTTGAAGTCACACTTGTCCTTAAAGGATAAGACATGGTTGACAGGAATACATGAATCTAGTTTAAGAATGTCCACCATCAACCTCCAAGGGTATCTGCTCTAGATAAAAGTGAGATTTGAGGTTCCTTGTCTTTGTTCATGTATATGCTACATTTCAATTGCTCATTCTTAGTGTGGACTTTGATGTTGTAGGGAGGGTAAGAGCATGAGGGTCTCGTGAGACAGCAAGAGCATGAGGTAAAAGGGAGAAGAGATCCAGAGTTCTTTACTAGACTGTTGACAAGCCAGTCCTGTCTCTAGATCCCCTGCCCTGGCCATGCAGATCCATAGACATTGCGAGAGGAGAGATAATAGCTGGAGGATGAAAAGAGATGTGACACACTGGAGTCCTCTCCCTTAATCATCCCATCACCTCATCCAACACTACTCTTCTCTTTGACCTCATATTCAGACTGCCTGTTAGGCTGTTCATCACTGAGGATTCTAGAGTGTGCTGGATAAAGTGATCCATAAACCTATACAATACGTAATATTCAAGGAAAAGGTCATACAAACCAGAAATATATAGAGATGCATATTCTAAATGAGTAATACAATTCATCTTTTGAGTGTTTGTTACTGATGACCTGGAAAAAAAGTATAGTAATGTGACTGTAACCACAGCTGGGTGGTGCACAGTAGCGCCTCCCTGTGGTCAAAGAGAACCAGAGCATGCAGGTTTCAGAGGGTTATTTACGGAGCTTATTTTATCCTGGTGAATAAGAAATCCATGCTGCCTTACAGTGTCCCTGTACGAAGAGGACATCATCTCCAGGTCTGTGTTAAACCACAACCAATTACATGAAAAAACAATGAGGAATATGACATTTCCAAGGAAAGAAACACCAGAGAAAATACATTTAGTCTTGACAGCCATATGCAAGTGCTCAATCATGACAAATATTTCAGGCAGACATCACAATTTAAATGGTGCATATCTTCATGATACTTTGATAGGTAGAAGATGATAATTTTCACTCCTAGCTTAGTGATTGTATGGGTTAAGATGTCTATGTAGAGTATGTCTTGGCAGTGGTGTGGTTTATATCTCAGACTCCAGACTTGGTCTCTGCTCATTTACAATCCTTGGTCTCTCCAGAGACACATGCCCTACCCAGCATGCCTGCTCTCATCTGTCAACTGAAAAGGAAGACCACTCCTGCCAACAGAGCCAAGAAAAAATATTCTCCCAGTTACTGACGCTCATTTAAGAAGTCATACATCTTTTCTAAATCCAACTCATCTTTTGGGCCAATCCTGGAAAGCCAGCTTGGTGTTGAAGAACAACGAATCCTCTACCTCTCCAGTTGTAATGGAGTGGCCAGTTGTCACAGCAGGGAGGAATCCACTAGAGTTCTAATGGAGTGGCCAGCTGTCATAGCAGGGAGGAATCCACTAGAGTTCTAATGGAGTGGCCAGTTGTCATAGCAGGGAGGAATCCACTAGAGTTCTAATGGAGTGGCCAGTTGTCATAGCAGGGAGGAGTCCACTAGAGTTCTAATGGAGTGGCCAGTTGTCACAGCAGGGAGGAATCCACTAGAGTTCTAATGGAGTGGCCAGTTGTCATAGCAGGGATGAATCCACTATAGTTCTAATGGAGTGGCCAGTTGTCATAGCAGGGAGGAGTCCACTAGAGTTCTAATGGAGTGGCCAGTTGTCATAGCAGGGAGGAGTCCACTAGAGTTCTAATGGAGTGGCCAGTTGTCATAGCAGGGAGGAGTCCACTAGACATGAACATAGTGCAGTGTAGAGAGGCCTGGGCGAAAGCAGTGGTTCCACAGTGATGTCTGGCCCACGGTGCTGCAGCTGGTACTACACCATCAGTTGAAGAGGATCGAGTCTGGGTCCCGGTTGGCTATCTGAGCCACGTGCTTCAGAATGTCCTTCTTTGTGATAATACCCAGCAAGCGGCTGTAAAAAAGAGGGACAAAATGTCAGGTCTGGACTTCTTACCATAATACAACAAAACTTTAGGAAGGATATAAAAAGAAAAATGTACAAGCCAATTCAGTGGCATTTTTTAATAAAACATGTTATCAATTTCAAGTCATTTTTTGCATCTGTCTTGGGGGGGGGGGGCTGCTCTATTCTACTTATGAAATCAGTCCACTATAGATGTAAGTAGAGGTCACTAATTACATAGCTAGTTCTCAGTAGCAGGTGTGTTACCCATTGTGTGTGATGAGGCACTGGCGCAGGCCCAGCTTCCTGAAGATGTCCACCACAATGTCCATGGCGGTGTGGTCTGTGACGGTGAAGGGACTAAGGTCCATGATGCCTCTGAGCTTCAGAGGAGGGGGGCTGTTGGGGGGCTGAGGGGGTGTGTACTCTGTAAAGAAGACCCTCGATGTGCTCACTATCCCATCCTGACGCTGTCTGGCATTATCTGAAATGAGAGGGAGGGGTTACTGAGGGCTGGCAGTGGGATAAGACCAAATAAGAAGCACCTTTGGGTCCTTGAAAAGAGCTACAGTGGGGCAAAAAACTATTTAGTCAGCCACCAATTGTGCAAGTTCTCCCACTTAAAAAGATGAGAGAGGCCTGTAATTTTCATCATAGGTACACTTCAACTATGACAGACAAAATTAGGAAAAAAAATCCAGAAAATCACATTCTAGGATTTCTAATGAATTTATTTGCAAATGATGGTGGAAAAAACGTATTTGGTCAATAGCAAAAGTTTCTCAATACTTTGTTATATACCCTTTGTTGGCAATGACAGAGGTCAAACGTTTTCACACACTGTTGCTGGTATTTTGGCCCATTCCTCCATGCAGATCTCCTCTAGAGCAGTGATGTTTTGGGGATGTTGCTGGGCAACACAGACTTTCAACTCCCTCCAAAGATGTTCTATGGGGTTGAGATCTGGAGACTGGCTAGGCCACTCCAGGACCTTGAAATGCTTCTTACGAAGCCACTCCTTCGTTGCCCGGGCGGTGTGTTTGGGATCATTGTCATGCTGAAAGACCCAGCCACGTTTCATCTTCAATGCCCTTGCTGATGGAAGGAGGTTTTCACTCAAAATCTCACGATACATGGCCCCATTCATTCTTTCCTTCACACGGATCAGTCGTCCTGGTCCCTTTGCAGAAAAACAGCCCCAAAGCATGATGTTTCCACCCACATGCTTCACAGTAGGTATGGTGTTCTTTGGATGCAACTCAGCATTCTTTGTCCTCCAAACACGACGAGTTGGGTTTTTACCAAAAAGTTATATTATGGTTTCATCTGACCATATGACATTCTTCCAATCTTCTTCTGGATCATCCAAATTCTCTCTAGCAAACTTCAGACAGGCCTGGACATGTACTGGCTTAAGCAGGGGGACACGTCTGGCACTGCAGGATTTGATTCCCTGGCGGCGTAGTATGCTACTGATGGTAGGCTTTGTTACTTTGGTCCCAGCTCTCTGCAGGTCATTCACTAGGGCCCCCGTGTGGTTCTGGGATTTTTGCTCACCGTTCTTGTGATCATTTTGACCCCACGGGGTGAGATCTTGCGTGAAGCTCCAGATCGAGGGAGATTATCAGTGGTCTTGTATGTCTTCCATATCCTAATAATTGCTCCCACAGTTGATTTCTTCAAACCAAGCTGCTTACCTATTGCAGATCCAGTCTTCCCAGCCTGGTGCAGGTCTACAATTTTGTTTTTGGTGTCCTTTGACAGCTCTTTGGTCTTGGCCATAGTGGAGTTTGGAGTGTGACTGTTTGAGGTTGTGGACAGGTGTCTTTTATACTGATAACAAGTTCAAACAGGTGCCATTAATACAGGTAACGAGTAGAGGACAGAGGAGCCTCTTAAAGAAGAAGTTACAGGTCTGTGAGAGCCAGAAATCTTGCTTGTTTGTAGGTTACCAAATACTTATTTTCCACCATAATTTGCAAATAAATTCATTACAAATCCTACAATGTGATTTTCAGGAAAAAAAATCCCCATTTTGTCTGTCATAGTTGAAGTGTACCTATGATGAAAATTACAGGCCTCTCTTATCTTTTTAAGTGGGAGAACTTGCACAATTGGTGGCTGACTAAATACTTTTTTTGCCCCACTGTAAATATAATGTATTATTATTAAGAATACATGACATTGTTTCGACAAAAGTGACAGAGCATGTGGGTCAAAAGCCAGCACCTCAGCATGATGATGATCTGTCATCCCTACCTATGGAGATGGTGAGGTCCCTTCGCAGCACGAATCCCACTAGGCGTTGGGACTCATGGGAGACCACCACGGGGAAGCCGCTGTAGGTGGTGTCAGTGATCATGGTCTCCACGTCCTCTACCGTCATGCCGTCCTGGGTCAGTACGGAGAGCGGCGGGTCACTGCGACGCGGCCGCATCACGTCCATGGCCAGGGTCTTATGACTGAACTCCTCCTTGGCCTCCAGGAAGGGGTAACCGTTGAGGCGGATGTGAGCCTCGTAGATCCCCTCGCGCCCGATGGCGTCCGCCACCCACTTACTGGTCATGGCCGCAGCCATCAGGGGCACGATGTACTCCAGCCCTCCGGTCAGCTCGAACATGATGACCACCAGGGACACAGTCATACGGGTCACCCCACCTGTGGGCACAAAGCCAGTGGGGAGGGAGTGGGTGGCACAGAGAGAGGGGTGGAGGCAGAAAACATTAGGCATACCCACAAGTAGAGGTCGACCGATTAATCGGCATGGCCGATTAATTAGGGCCGATTTCAAGTTTTCATAACAAATCAGCAATCTGCATTTTTGGAGGCCGATTACATTGCATTCCACGAGGGAACTGTGTGGCAGGCTGACCACCTGTTACACGAGTGCAACAAGGAGCCAAGGTAAGTTGCTAGCTAGCATTAAACTTAACATATTCACTAGTTAACCACACACGGTTGATGATATTACTAGGTTAACTAGCGTGTCCTGTGTTGCATATAATCAATCGGGTGCCTGTTAATTTATCATCGAATCACAGCCTCCAACTTCGCCAAACGGGGGATGATTTAACAAAAGCGCAATTGTGAAAAAAACACAATCATTGCACGAATGTACCCAACCATAAACATCAATCCCTTTCTTAAAATCAATACACAGAAGTATATATTTTAAACCTGCATATTTATTTAAAAGAAATCCAGGTTAGCAGGCAATATTAATTAGGGAAATTGTGTCACTTCTCTTGCGTTCAGTGCACGCAGAGTCAGGGTATATGCAACAGTTTGGGCTGTCTGGCACGTTACGAACTAATTTGACAGTATTTTATATAATTATGACATAACATTAAAGGTTGTGCAATGTAACAGCAATATTTAGACTTAGGGTTGCCACCCGTTAGATAAAATAAGGAACTGTTCTATATTTCACTGAAAGAATAAAGGTTTTGTTTTCTAAATGATAGTTTCTGGACTTGACCATATTAATGACCAAAGGCTTGTGTTTCTGTGTTTATTATATTATAATTAAGTCTATGATTTGTTATTTGATACAGCAGTCTGACTGAGTGGTGGTAGGCAGCAGGCTCATAAGCATTCATTCAAACTTTACTGTGTTTGCCAGCAGCTCTTAGCAATGCTTTATTCACAGCGCTGTTTATGACTTCAAGCATATCAACTCCTGAGATTAGGCTGGCAATACTAAAGTGCCTATAAGAACATCCAATAGTCAAAGGTAAATGAAATACAAATGGTATAGAGAGAAATCGTTGACGTCATAATTCCTATAATAACTACAACCTAAACTTCTTAACTGGAAATATTGAAGAACTGGGAATATTGAACCACCAGCTTTCATATGTTCTGAGCAAGGTACTTAAACATTAGATTTTTTTACATGGCACATATTGCACTTTTACTTTCTTCTCCAACACTGTGTTTTTGCATTATTTAAACTAAACTGAGCATGTTTCATAATTTTTTTGAGACTAAATAGATTTTATTTATTTATTATATTAAGTTAAAATAAAAGTGTTCATTGTTCATTCAGTATTGTTGTAATTGTTATTATTACAAATATATATATAAAAAAACTATTTAAAAAAAATAAAAAAAAATTTTAACGGCCTATTAATTGGTATCAGCTTTTTTTGGTCCTCCAATAAATCTGTATCGGCGGTGAAAAATCATAATCGGTCGACCTCTAACCACAAGACAACATTTAACCAGGAAAAAGGAGCCTAGAGTAAAGACAAAAGGAAAAGCTGTTAAACATGCAAGGTGCCAACATACAGTAGCCACGCAGGCCTTACCTAAGCAGGCAGCAGCCCCAACCATGGCGTAGAGGCCTGGGGTGATGCAGTCAGCACCAGGAGAACACCAGCCCCTGAAGATCACCCAGTCATGGTGGTAGTAGGCCAGCTGCTCCATGCCTATTCCCAGCAGCCTGCCTGCGATCGCCCCTACCGCCATGCTGGGTATGAACAGACCAGAGGGAACCTGGAGGAACGACATCCTTATATTAACGCTCAAAGCACAGATGTGTCATACAGATGTGACGGAGGGTCTCCAGTACCTTCATGCCGAAGGTAACCACGGTGATTAGCATCTTAAAGACAAGGGCCAGGGACAGCTGCCACATGGCCGTGTAAACGTCATTTCCGGCTGGGCGGTCCGGCAGCTCGTTGCTGCTCTTGGTGACGTTGGCATTGTCATAGTTACATAGCTTGGAGGAGTCCAGCAGGCCACAGTCGTTGAAGAGCTCAGAGATGAGCTCACTGGTGCTAGTGCGGGTGTAGCTGTTAGGGAAAGCCACCACCGCCGTCACCGCGGTGACAACCAGCACCTCCAGGACCGGGTAGTGGCCCAGCCACGTGGTCTTACGCCTCCGGCACCACGCGATGTTGGCGCGGATGAAGAAGGCGCCCCAGATGCCCCCGAAGATGCCCAGGAGGATGAAGGGTACGAGCTCCAGGAGGTGCCAGGGGGTGTGGAACTCCACGTAGAACAGCACCAGGCGGCTGTTGCCAAACGGGTTGATGGAGCGCAAGGTGAAGGCTGCCACCAGGGCTGCGAAGAACGACCGCCACAGGGTCTTCAGAGGGAAGTAGTAGCTCACCTGACAGGGCCATGAGGAGACGGACAGTTACACAGTGATCATAGTCAACTTTATAAACATTCAAAAGTTACCTTTAGGAGTGTTTCAATTTGACAGTCATAGAGCCCATAGATTTACACAAGAAGGGGGAAGCTAAGGCACTTGTTACCTCCTCCAGACTGAAGAGCACTCCTCCTATGGGGGCCCCAAAAGCCACAGACACACCAACTGCTGCAGCGGCAGACAGAACCTGCAACACAAACCACCAAGCAAAGGAAGGAAGAAGGTGATCGGTGTCAGTACATTAATGCTGTACAACACAGCTAAAAATCAATGTGTCAGTACATTAATGCTTTACAACACAGCTAAAAATCAATGTGTCAGTACATTAACGCTTTACAACACAGCTAAAAATCAATGTGTCAGTACATTAATGCTTTACAACACAGCTAAAAATCTATGTGTCAGTACATTAATGCTTTACAACACAGCTAAAAATCAATGTGTCAGTACATTAATGCTTTACAACACAGCTAAAATCAATGTGTCAGTACATTAATGCTTTACAACACAGCTAAAAATCAATGTGTCAGTACATTAATGCTTTACAACACAGCTAAAAATCAATGTGTCAGTACATTAATGCTTTACAACACAGCTAAAATCAATGTGTCAGTACATTAATGCTTTACAACACAGCTAAAAATCAATGTGTCAGTACATTAATACTTTACAACACAGCTAAAAATCAATGTGTCAGTACATTAATGCTTTACAACACAGCTAAAAATCAATGTGTCAGTACATTAATGCTTTACAACACAGCTAAAAATCAATGTGTCAGTACATTAATACTTTACAACACAGCTAAAAATCAATGTGTCAGTACATTAATGCTTTACAACACAGCTCAGCAACACGGCTAAATAACAATTAATATAACACGATGATTCATGACTCACTGCAAAATATCTCTGTGTTGGAAAATAAATCTCAGGCACAATGTTTACAGAAGGGAGACAGAGTCACCGCATGTTTGTGGCATTGTACTTCCATTAATACCATCTCACTGTAGCCGAGAAGCAAAAACAGCACCTTGTGGTATGTGTTTGTTGAAATCATCAAACCAGCCACAGGCTATTTATAGTTGAATGGGGTTTTCCTGCTGAATTTGACTTGAGGTTCTCACTCTTGATACAGCTTGATTTGAGTCAAAACAACATCAGTGGTCCTAGCTTTTGCAATTTGTGCCAGTTCCTTAAAATAATAGTTAAAAGGTTAACCAGTATTGTATCCATCCATTTAAAAAAAGGGTTCAGATGTTTGTGAATAGCCCAGTGTAGCATAAAATGAACACCCGCTAAATGCAGGTAGATTTAGGTATTAGCGGGTAAGAATGTTTATTTTCCCAGCACGCTGGCGGGTGGTCAATTTGCAAGGCTCTACAATGCGAGCATTAGATCCGCAAATAGAAATAGTGAAAAGTCAAGTAGGGAAGAATGCTGCAATAGCTGTTTTCTTCTATTTTGTTTTATAGCTGCTTATAGCACAAATAAATATCAATCTCTATCCCACCTCGCACAGCAACGCTGCCTGCTGTCTAGGAAGCTTTGTGCAATGTGCTAATACATTCATTCTTAGATGCCAAGTGCACAGGCATAAAAGTCGGTCTAATTTACGCGAAAGTCTACAAAATGGGCATTGTTTAGTTCACAAGGACTGTTGGTTTTCAATGTTAGTTTGAGTCTGCTGCTTCAATTGATAGCGAGGATATGCTGTCTACTACAAGTCAGATCCCAAAATCTCTCACACAGACACACGACTCAGTGGCCCCGTTACCACGGTAACCTCTCACCTTTAAAAGGGCAGCTTAACATTTTGTCTCATCTGATATTTTGGTTAAAAAAGACTCAGGTCACAAAAAATGAAATGAAATTGAGCAATAGATCACAATGCTTCTTACGAATACATTTCTTGTTTTAGAAACAGTAAGCATGGTCATCTTGTTTTTTTAGGTAATTATGCAATAAAATTTAAAAAATCTGAGTGGCTGGTATATTTTTCCATCTACCTGCCAGTGGTTGGTGGACCGAAAAGTGAATTTTAGGCCCCATTTCTCACCTCTCTGCGCTTGGCCTCATTCTTGCGGTACTTGGTGAAGAGGTGGCAGAGGATGTTGCCACAGCAGCAGGCCACGTGGACCAGGGGCCCCTCCTTCCCCAGGCTGAGCCCCGACGACACAGCCAGGACCAGGGTGATGGTCTTAATCACCAGGGTCCACTTCCCCAGGTACCCTCGGATGATGAAACCACTCAATATGGTTTTGATCTGGGAGAGAAAATAAATAGCATGGGAAAATAAACCACATCCTTTGTCCTCATTCAAAAGAAGACATATCAAATAAGGGTAAAGAAATTAAATAATCTTACCTCTGGGATTCCAGAACCACAGGCATAGGGGGCGAAGGCCCTGACCAGTGTCACGGCCAGGAAGGAGAATAGCAGAGCCCAGCACACATACATTAGGTAGTTCATAATGTACGCAAAGGGACCCTGCAGACACAAATTTCACAATCAGACTGACAAAAATAATCACATACAATAAACACAATGGGTCAAGTAGTAATATTTTGGCACACCTCTGTTGTGCCGATGATGAGCTCAGCCCAGCTTTTCCACTGTGGACACTTGTCCCTCTCTTGGAAGGTGGTCTCGTTGGAGGTCCAACAGCAGTGCTCATGGTTGAACCAGAACCCGTTCAGACAAACCCCTTCCTTCAGGTCTGTCATCCAGTGGGCCGATATGTCAATCCCACCTGCCAACGCGCCTGGAATAGACCACACGGTAAATTACTAACACTACCAATGGCTCCCAGGTGCATTGCTGTGTGGGTCTTAGTAGAGGGAATCAAATGAAAAAGCATTTATGCATCATCAATCTGTATACAATTAGGCTGACCTGACATGAGTCCAATCAGCAGCATGAGCAGCCATCCAGAGAAAGCATCACAGACACTGTTCACCAGTGCCCATGTAGACTCTTTGCTTTTACTGGTAATCTACACATCAGACAGGTGAAATAAATATTGTTGTTATAATACTATGATGCTTTTGATTCAGACAGTAATGCCATGTAACTTATACAGGTGTTGCTACTACACCTAATAATGATGACAAGTATACATAGATACTGATCTGAAGCCTGTTTGAGACACGCGTTTTGTTATGGGTTGGGAAGTGGGTTAAGACTAAGAATTAAAAGGACAAGGAGATAAATAGGATGTGGGTCACCTCTCTGTGCCGGTCACGGTCTTTGGACTTCTCCCGCACCCAGTCTATGGTGTTAAAGTCCTCATAGGTGCCCACCCCAGGCACAGGCTCATCAAGCAGGTCCATCAGTTTAGGAACCCCGTTCACCTCCTCCATACCTGGGTTATCCCCTGGAGGAGAAGGGATGAAGAAGAGACGTGAGGAATTGAAGAGATTCAATGGACAGAGGGAAAGCACATTCTAGAGCTGGCATTGCTTGAAGGGCAGTTTCCCCAGACACAGATTAGGCTAAACCTAGTCTTCGACTAATAATATATATATATTTTTTTTAATGGAGATTATCCATTGGTCTAGGACTAGGCTTAATCAGTGTCTGGGAAACTACCCCTTAGTGTTTATCTAATAACAAAGGTTTTACTTGCATATCAATAACACATACCTAAAGGGAACAATGTGTTACAGATAAAATAGCTGGAAAATATTGATGAAAAACAGTGGCACCTCACTGAGTGTGAGGTCTGGGATGTGATCAGAATAGTTTAGGCCTAATAACTGCATATTCCAAATTCAATTGTTGTCAAATTAAACCAAATCAAAACAAAGGAAGGAATGCAAAGCAGACGTTGTTCTCACTTATATTAAATCCCAGCAATGTAGGCTGGCCTAGATTAATGTGTTACCGTTTACTCATAACTAATAGACATTTCATCAAACAACACACCTATCAAAACAAGACACACATTAACAAATCCATGATTTGTGTGTGTGCGCGCGCGTATACACTACAACAGAGACATGGGCCTTGGTCTTACCAGAACCATAGTCTCGGTCCAAGGGTGGTACATCCTCCGTGTTAGAGAAGTCTAATGTCGACCCTGCTATCTCCACCATGTCCTCGTCACTTGTGCTACTTCGTATGCTATTGAAGCTATCGTTGCAATATCCGGTGTTATCCATCGATAATACTGAAGGAACACACACACACACATAATGAGGTCATGGTCCAAAAGCAAAGAGTTCAAAGCAAAGGAATCATCCACCTAACGTTAACTGGATAGCTACACTAATGTTCTCGGGGCCCTAGCTATGTGAGCTAACGTTAGTTAGCTAATAAATCGGACAAACATTGTCAAGTTAGCTAGCTCTGTTTTAAAATGTGTTATCATATTTGACAGGCTTTTGTGGTTAGCTAACGTTAGCTACGGACTGACATCGACAATAGTGTCTCCAACCAAGGCAGCTAACGCGTTAGCTAACTTGCTAACTAACAAGTTGGCACAAAGCGCAGCCACACTCACATAACACTTGCAAGCAAGATTAACATTAGCCAGAGAAACCCGAGAGGTTCATATGCAAGCACATATTACTGACATCATATTAATATAAAAGTCGTTATTACTTTGTCGGATGGACTTCGACTGAGAACTCTGCTGTTCTGCTAATGTTGTTGTTGTTGTCTGATTCGAATGCCAACAACTTCCTGTTGCGACATACATTGAGAGCTGATCCCAGGTGATCATCTTCTTCTTCACGACAATAAATTAATTAAAGAGCACTACTACCTTGTAACGAACCCTCCCCATCCCACAAAACTCTTCCACCCCCCCCCCCCCCCCCCCCCCCCCCAACCAGATGCTAATCAAATCCAATAATGTTTTATTTGTCACATTCGCAGAATACAACAAGTGCCGACTTTTACTATCAGATAATTGCTTATACAGCCTCTCTCAACAATGCAGAATCTATGAATGATAACAAAAAGAGTCATAGAAAGAGGAATAAAACACACAATTCATCTACATAGCGGGAGTACCAGTACCAATTTGCAGGGGCATGAGGTAATTAAGGTAGATGAAGTGTCAAGGCATCAGATAGATACTAATAAGAGTAAGAGAACAGAACAGAGTAGCAGCAGCAGCAATGATGAATGTGTGATTATGTGGGATTTTGTGTGTCAGTGTAGTGTGTGTGAAGGCCTATACAGTGTTTATATATAGTCTCGTAACTGCATAGAGTTAGTGCAAGATAAGGTCAATGCAAATAGCCCAGGCAACCATTTAATTTGCAATTTAGTAGTCTTATGGCTAATTAGCAGGCTAGTTGCTTGGAGGTAGAAGCTGTCTCGGACCCTGTTGGTCCGAAAGCCGAATATCCAGTACCGTTTGCTGGACGGTATCAGAATGAACAGTCCATGGCTTGGGTGGCTGAAGTCTTTGGTAATTTTTCCAGACCTTCCACTGAAACCGCCTGATAAGAGGTCCTGGATGACAGGGAGCTCAGCCCCAGTGATGTACTGGGTCGTCCGCACCACCCTCTGTAGCGCTTTGAGGTTGAGGGCTGTGCATTTGCAACACCAAGCGGTGATGCAGCTAGTCAAGATGCTCTTGATGGTGCAGCTGAAGAACTTTGAGGATCCGAGGGCCTACCCATGCCAAATTTTTCAGCCTCTTGAGGGGGAAGAGGCGCTGTCGTTCCCTCTTCATAACTTCTTGTTACGTCCTTAGTGATGAGGACACCAAGGAAACCCTACCTCTTCAAAGAGTGTCTTAATTTTATAATCCTGATCCAACACTTGCCCTCCCCTTCT
The DNA here is from genome assembly GCF_013265735.2 of Oncorhynchus mykiss. Lineage (NCBI taxonomy): Eukaryota > Metazoa > Chordata > Actinopteri > Salmoniformes > Salmonidae > Oncorhynchus > Oncorhynchus mykiss. The sequence continues at coordinate 34,702,323 of NC_048593.1, read as the reverse complement.
AGCTCTGACTTTGCTGATAGCTACTTTATTGAGGAAAAGTGTACTTACTGTGCCTGTGAAATGTGACTTTCCCACCTAGCCATCTTAAGATGAATGCACTAACTGTAAGTTGCTCTGGATAAGAGGGTCTGCTAAATGACTCAAATGTAACAAACTTAAACCCCTCACCCACTCGTCTACAGCCCTGTCGATGTGGATGGGGACGTGCTGTGCTCTCTTTCTCCTGTAGTCCACGATCAGCTTCTTTGTCTTACTGACATTGAGGGAGAGGTTATTGTCATGGCATCACACTGCCAGGTCTCTGATCTCCTCCGTGTAGGTGGTCTCATCATCGTCGGTGATCAGGCCTACCACCGTCATCAGCAAACTTGACGATGGTGTTGGAGTCGTGCGTGGCCACATAGTCGTGGTTGAACAGGGAGTACAAAAGGGGAATAAGCATGCACCCGAGGGACTAAACCCTCAACACCAGAGGCCGGCCAGTCAGCAAGTCTTGGATTCAGAGGGAGGTGTTCAGTCCAAGGCTCCCGAGCTTGGGGATGATCTTGGAAGGGACTATGATGTTGAACGCTGAACTGTAGTCAATGCACATCATTCTCACATAGTTATTTCTGCTTTTGTCCAGATGGGAGAGGGCAGTGTGAAGTGGAACTGAGATTGTGTCTCCTGTAGATCTGTTGGCGCAGTATATGAATTGGAGTGGGTCCAGGATGTCTGGGATGATGGTGTTGATGTGTGTCAAGACTTCATAATTACAGATGTGAGTGCTACAGGGTGGTAGTCCTTTAGGCAGGTTACCTTGGAGTTCTTTGGAACAGGGACAATGGGGGTCAGCTGGAAACATGTTGGGATTACAGACTGGGACAAGAAGAGATTGAAAATGTCAGTGAAGACACTTGCCAGCGGGTCTGCGTAATGCTGATCAGTTAATTGGTGATTGATTATTCCTTTATTTCCCAAAGACTCTGGTTAATACTTTGGTAACCCGTCAAAATGGAGATAATAGTTTTAAAGTAATTATTTAACCCATCAGTGTAGCAAACAAGGATGTTTAAAAAAAGGATGTTAAAATATTGATATTTGTTCTGTGTTTCCAGCAGATGTAGAGTGTAGCTAAATTAGACAAGGTTACCCTCTGGTGGCTATGACATGCTACTGCTCGTCCCCAAACAGGTACCGTTGAAGTCGGAAGTTTACAGACACTTAGGTTGGAGTCATTAAAACTCGTTTTTCAACTACTCCACATATTTCTTGTTAACAAACTATAGTTTTGGCAAATCGGTTAGGACACCTACTTTGTGCATGATACAAGTAATGTTTCCAACAATTGTTTACAGACAGATTATTTCACTTATAATTCCAGTGGGTCAGAAGTTAACATAAACTAAGTTGACAGTGCCTTTAAACAGCTTGGAAAATTCCAGAAAATGATGTCATGGCTTTAGAAGCTTCTGATAGACTAATTGACATCATCTGAGTCAATTGGAGGCGCACCTGTATATGTATGTTAAGGCCGACCTTCAAACTCTGTGTCTCTCTGCTTGACATCATGGGAAAAACCAAATGAATCAGCCAAGACCTCAGAATTTCTTTTAGACCACCACAAGTCTGGTTCATCCTTGGGAGCAATTTCCAAACACCAGAAGGTACCACATTCGTCTGTACAGACAATAGTACCCAAGTATAAACACCATGGGACCACGCAGCCGTCATACCGCTCAGGAAGGAGACGTGTTCTGCCTCCTAGAGATTAACGTACTTTGGTGTGAAAAGTGCAAATCAATCCCAGAACAGCAGCAAAGGACCTTGTGAAGATGCTGGAGGAAACAGATACAAAGTATCTACAGTATATCCACAGTAAAACGAGTCCTATATCGACATAACCTGAAAGGCCGCTCAGCAAGGAAGAAGCCACTGCTCCAAAACCGCCATAAAAAAGCCAGACTACGGTTTGCAACTGCACATGGGGACAAAGATCATACTTTTTGGAGAAATGTCCTCTGGTTTGATGAAACAAAAATAGAACAGTTTGGCAATAATGACTATCGTTATGTTTGGATGGAAAAGGGGGAGGCTTGCAAGCCAAAGAACACAATCCCAACCATGAAGAACGGGGGTGGCAGCATCATGTTGTGGGGTGCTTTGCTGCAGGAGGGGCTGGTGCACTTCACAAAATAGATGGGATCATGAGGCAGGGAAAATTATGTGGATGTATTGAAGCAACATCTCAAGACATCAGTCAGGAAGTTAAAGCTTGGTCGCAAATGAGTCTTCCAAATGGACAATGACCCCAAGCATACTTCCAAAGTTGTGACAAAAATGGCATAAGGACAACAAAGTCAAGGTATTGGAGTGGCCATCACAAAGCCCTGACCTCAATCCTATAGAAAATGTGTGTGCAGAACTGAAAAAGCGTGTGCGAGCAAGGAGGCCTACCATCCTGATTCAGTTACACCAGCTCTATCGGGAGGAATGGGCCAAAATTCACCCAACTTATTGTGGGAAGCTTGTGGAAGGCTACCCGAAACATTTGACCCAAGTTAAACATTTAACGGCAATACTACCAAATACTAATTGAGTGTATGTGAACTTCTGACCCACTGGGGATGTGATGAAAGAAATAAAAGCTGAAATAAATCATTCTCTCTATTATTCTGACATTTCACATTCTTTAAATAAAGTGGTGATCCTAACTGACCTAAGACAGGGAAATTTTACTCTGATTAAATGTCAGGTATTGTGAGAAACTGAGTTTGAATGTATTTGGCTAAGGTGTGTGTAAACTTCCCACTTCAACTGTCTTTTTGAAAACTGGGTTATAATGGAATGGGTTCATGTATGCAGATGACAGTGTATCAAATTACACTCTCAAAAAAGTTCAGCAATGGCAGTAAGTTTTTGGGTATCACTATTGAAATCAAGCATTATTTCTTCGAACATGTACTCCCGGCAAGCATAGAGGGTTCAATGACTCCCCAAAACCAACAACCTATTTTTAGAGTCCTTGTTTGCTCAAAGAGAAACACTGAACAGACAATGGCGAGAGTTACAATCCTAGTGTACCCTATTTCTTAGCAGAACAAGTCAGACTTTGTCCACAGTGCATCTGTGTTCTAGTGACCTCTCATTGGCACCTCTGTTTCATCTGAACCAATGAGGTCAAAGGATGAAGTGAAAACAATATGATAAGTGAATAAATCTTTACCAGTTCAATACTTTCACAGCTACATGGAGAGAGAGTCAATTGACATAGGCTGGTCTACAGAATTGGTCTGGGGTACTGTGTATGATCAAGCCTGACATGAAAGCCTATTGTTAGCATGATGACCTAAAAACATCCCAAAATGTAATGGACCCAGTTTTTGAGACAAAACACGGTTCATGAATTACATCCTCTTTATAAGTCCCAATGTGGATAGTTTTCAATCCTTTTGGTTACATTGTTTTGGGTCCTGAGGCTATTATGAATATTTATGACTATTTAATGGGTGGAAGCTGCATGACACAACCCATATTCTTAGTTCAAATTGACTTGGTACTGGTACTCCCAGTAATGTATATAGCAATGTTATTTTTACTCTTTATTGTTATTCGTTATTCAATGTGTATTTATTCCTTGTGTCACTAATATATCTAAATACTTTTTTTTTGTATTTATTTCACCTTTATTTAACCAGGAAGTCTAGTTGAGAACAAGTTCTCATTTACAACTGCAACCAGGCCAAGATAAAGCAAAGCAGTGCGACACAAACAACATAGTTACAGATGGAATAAACAAACGTACAGTCAATAACGCAATAGATGTGTGCAAATGAAGTAAGATTAGGTAAGGCAACAAATAGGCCATAGTGGCTAAATAATTACAATTTAGCAATTAAGCATTGGAGTGATAGATGTGTAGAAGAGGAATGTACAAGTAGAGAGATACTGGGGTGCAAAGGAGCAAAAAAAAAAAAAATAACAATATGGGGATGAGGTAGTTGGGTGGGCTATTTACAGATGGGCTATGTACAGGTGCAATGATCTGTAAGCTGCTTATCTTTCTAAACTGCTCAAAAAAAGAAAGGGAACACTTAAACAACACAATGTAACTCCAAGTCAATCACACTTCTGTGAAATCAAACTGTCCACTTAGGAAGCAACACTGATTGACAATACATTTCACATGCTGTTGTGCAAATGGAATAGACAACAGGTGGAAATTATAGGCAATTAGCAAGACACCCCCAATAAAGGAGTGGTTCTGCAGGTGATAACCACAGACCACTTCTCAGTTCCTATGCTTCCTGGCTGAGGTTTTGGTCACTTTTGAATGCTGACGGTGCTTTCACTCTAGTGGTAGCATGAGACGGAGTCTACAACCGCTACCTCCACCTTTGTGCAAGGAGGAGCAGGAGGAGCACTGCCAGAGCCCTGCAAAATGACCTCCAGCAGGCCACAAATGTGCATGTGTCTGCTCAAACGGTCAGAAACAGACTCCATGAGGGTGGTATGAGGGCCTGACGTCCACATGTGGGGGTTGTGCTTACAGCCCAACACCGTGCAGAACGTTTGGCATTTGCCAGAGAACACCAAGATTGGCAAATTCGCCACTGGTGCCCTGTGCTCTTCACAGATGAAAGCAGGTTCACATTGAGCACGTGACAGACGTGACAGTCTGGAGACGCGGTGGAGAACGTTCTGCTGCCTGCAACATCCTCCAGCATGACCGGTTTGGCGGTGGGTCAGTCATGGTGTGGGGTGGCATTTCTTTGGGGGGCCGCACAGCCCTCCATGTGCTCGCCAGAGGTAGCCTGACTGCCATTAGGTACTGAGATGAGATCCTCAGACCCCTTGTGAGACCATATGCTGGTGCAGTTGGCCCTGGGTTCCTCCTAATGCAAGACAATGTGTGGCTGGAGTGTGTCAGCAGTTCCTGCAAGAGGAAGGCATTGATGCTATGGACTGGCCCGCCTGTTCCCCAGACCTGAATCCAATTGAGCACATCTGGGACATCATGTCTCGCTCCATCCACCAACTCCACGTTGCACCACAGACTGTCCAGGAGTTGGCGGATGCTTTAGTCCAGGTCTGGGAGGAGATCCCTCAGGAGACCATCCGCCACCTCATCAGGAGCATGCCCAGGCGTTGTAGGGAGGTCATACAGGCACGTGGAGGCCACACACACTACTGAGCCTCATTTTGACTTGTTTTAAGGACATAACATCAAAGTTGGATCAGCCTGTAGTGTGGTTTTCTACTTTAAAGATTCCAGTCACCCAAGTCATAGACTGTTCTCTCTGCTACCGCACAACACCAAGTCTAGAACCAAAAGGCTCCTTAACAGCTTATAACCCCAAGCCATAAGACTGCTGAACAATTAATCAAATGGCCACCTGGACAATTTACTTTGACCCCCCCAACTAACCTGTACCCCCGCACATTGACTCGGTAAAGGTAACTCCTGCATACAGCCTCAGTATTACTTTTTGATTTTATTATATTTTTCACTTTAGTTTATTTAGTAAATATTTTCTTAACTTTTTAAGGCTAGGGGGCAGTATCCTGAATTCCAGATTACTGACGTGCCCAAAGTAACCTGCTTGTTACTCAGGCCCAGAAGCTAGGATATGCATATAATTGGTAGCATTGGATAGAAAACACTCTGTTTCTAAAACTGTTCAAATAATGTATGTGAGTATAACAGATCTGATATGGCAGGTGAAAACCAGAGGAGAATCCATCCATAATTATTTCTTAAGGTCACAGGCCATTTCAATGCAAGCCTATGCGATATTCAAAATAATTCCTCTCAGATTGCAGTTCCTATGGCTTCCACTAGACGTCAGCCTTTAGAAAGGGTTTCAGGCTTGATTTTTGAAAAACAAATACATAGTTTTTCCAAGGTGTCTCCATTAGAAAAGTATTCTTGTTGCGCGCGTGATTGAGTTGCGCGCTCTTCATTTATCTTCCCTATTGAAAATACTATTCTCAGTCTTAAATTTGATCATTTATTTAGATATTAGAGTACCTGAGGATTAATTAGAAACTTCGTTTGACTTGTTTGGACGAACTTTACCGGTAACTTTTTTGATTAGTTTTTATGCATGTTGAACGAGTGGAGTACTGAATCAAAAGCTAAACTGACATTTTTGGGATATAAAGAAGGACTGTATCAAACAAACAATCATTTGTTTTGTAGCTGGGACCATTGGGATTGCAAACAGAGGAAGATTTTCAAATCGCTATTTGTGATTTTGTGACGCCTGTGCTGGTTTGGAAAAGTATTTTGGTGTGGGGCGCTGTCCTCACATAATCGCATCGTATGCTTTCACCGTAAAGTATTTTTGAAATCTGACAACACGGTTGGATTAACAAGAAGTTAAGCTTTAAACGATGTAAGACACTTGTATTTTCATGAACATTTAATATTACGATTTGTGTATTTTGAATTTTGCGCTCTGCAATTTCACCGGAAGTTGTCATGGTGGGACGCTAGCGGCACACCTAGCCCACAAAGGTTTCTATTTATTGAACTGCATTGTTGATTAAGGGTTTGTAAGAAAGCATTTCACGGTTGTATTCGGCGCATGTGACGAGTAACATTTTATTTGATCTTCTGTCTGTAGCATCCCAATAGTTTGTGTTACACACTTATATAGAAGTATATGGAGACTGTTTACTGACACAAATAAAGGGTTAAATAGATGTAAAAAAAATATATATATATTTACTGATCTTTTTTGTAGGATCTGATCTCTCAGATAGGATAGACACTTCAGAACAAACTTCCTTTAAAAAAAATGTTTAGGGGGCTATCTATTGTTTCATGTAGTGAATCTGTTATGTATGTACTGTATGTATGTATGTATGTACGTACTGTAGTGTGAGTATAGTGTGTGTGGATGAGTGTGCAGGCCTATATAGTGTTTATATACTGAATCTAGTCTAGTAATCTAGTGCATAGAGTCAGTGCAAGATAAGGTCAATGCAGATAGTCCAGGAAACCATTTAATATACAATTTAGTAGTCTTATTGCTAATTACCAGGCTTGTTGCTTGGAGGTAGAAGCTGTCAAGGAGCCTGTTAGTCCAAGAGCCGATGCTTCGGTACTGGACTTGGGGTGGCTGAAATCTTGGTAATTTATTGGGCCTTCCTCTGATATAGAGGTCCTGGATGACAGGGAGCTTGGCACCAGTGATGTACTGAGTCATCCTCACCACCCTCTGTAGCACTGTGTTCGAGGGCTGTGCATTTTCCATAACAAGCGGTGATGCAGCTAGCCAAGATGCTCTGGATAGTGCAGCTGAATAACTTTGAGGATCTGAGGGCCCACCCATGCCAACTCTTTTCAGACTCCTGAAGGGGAAGAGGCGCTTTCGTTATCTCTTCATGACTTCATGTTATGTCTTTAGACTGGCTTCCGAAAGTATTCACACCCCTTGACATTTCTCCTATTTTGTTGCCTTACAACCTGGAATTAAAATTGATTTTTGGGGTGGTTGTATCATTTGATTTACACAACATGCCTACCACTTTGAAGATGCAAAATATGTTTTGTGAAACAAACAAGAAATAAGACAAAAAACAGAGCTTGAGCGTGCAAACTATTCACCCCCCATAGTCAATACTTTGTAGAGACACATTTTGCAGTAATTACAGCTGCAAGTCTCTTGGGGTATGTCTCAATAAGCTTGGCACATCTAGCCACTGGGATTTTTGCCCATTCTTCAAGGCAAAACTGCTCCAGCGCCTTCAAGTTGGATGGGTTCCACTGGTGTACAGCAATCTTTAAGTCACACCACAGATTCTCAATTGGATTGAGGTCTGGGCTTTGACTAGGCCATTCCAAGACATTTAAATGTTTCCCCTTAAACCACTCGAATGTTGCTTTAGCAGTATACTTAGGGTCATTGTCCTGCTGGAAGGTGAACATCCGTCCCAGTCTCAAATCTCTGGAAGACTGAAACAGGTTTCCCTCAAGGATTTCCCTGTATTTAGCGCCATCCATCATTCCTTCAATTCTGTCCAGTTTCCCAGTCCCTGCCGATGAAAAACATCCCCACAGTATGATGCTGCCACCACCATGCTTCACTGTGGGGATAGTATTCTCGGGGTGATGAGGTGTTGGGTTTGCGCCAGACATAGCATTTTCTTTGATGGCATAAAAACTCAATTTTAGTCTCATCTGACCAGAGTAGCTTCTCCCACAGGCCTTTCGTCGAACACCAAATGTGTTTGCAAATTTTTTTCTTTAAGCAATGGCTTTTTTCTGGCCACTCTTCCCATTAAGCCCAGCTGGGCAGCATGTAGCCTAGTGGTTAGAGTGTTGGACTAGTAACTGAAAGGTTGCAAGATCAAATCCCCAAGCTGACAAGGTAAAAATCTGTTGTTCTGCCCCTGAACAACACAGTTAACCCACTGTTCCTAGGCCGTCATTGAAAATAAGAGTGTTTTTCTTAACTGACTTGCCTAGTTAAATAAAGGTAAAAAAAAAAAAATTAAAGCTCTGTGGAGTGTACAGCATAAAGTGGTCCTATGGACAGATACTCCAATCTCTTCTGTGGAGCTTTGCAGCTCCTTCAGGGTTATCTTTGGTCTCTTTGTTGCCTCTCCGATTAATGCCCTCCTTTCCTGGTCTGTGAGTTTTGGTGGACGGCCCTCTCTTGGCAGGTTTGTTGTGGTGCTGTATTCTTTCCATTTTTTTACCCATTTTTTTCTCCCCAATTTCGTGGTATCCAATTTGGTAGTAGTTACAGTCTTGTCCCATTGCTGCAACTCCCGCACAGAGGCGAAGGTCGAGAGCCATGCATCCTCCGAAACACAACCCAACCAAGCCGCTTCTTGACACAATGCACATCCAACCCGGAAGCCAACCACACCAATGTGTTGGAGGAAACACTGTACACCTGGCAACCTGGTCAGTGTGCACTGCGCCCGGCCCGCCACAGAAGTCGCTAGTGCGCGATGAGACAAGGATATCCCTGCCGGCCAAACCCTCCCTAACCCGGACGACGCTGGGCCAATTGTGCACCGGCTTCCCGGTCGCGGCCAGCTGTGACAGAGCCTGGGCTCGAACCCAGGATCTCTGGTGGCACAGCTTTAGACCACTGCGCCACCGGAAGGTCCTAATTCTTTCTATTTTTTAATAATGGATTTAATGGTGCTCTGTGGGATGTTCAACGTTTCAGATATTTTTTTATAACCCTAACCTGATCTGTACTTCTCCACAACTTTGTCCCTGACCTGTTTGGAGAGCTTCTTGGTCTTCATGGTGCCGCTTGCTTGGTGGTGTTGCAGACTCTGGGGTCTTTCAGAACAGGTGTATATATACTGAGATCATGTGACACTCAGGTGGACTTTATTTAACAAATTAAGTGACTTCTGAAGGTAATTGGTTGCACCAGATCTTATTTAGGGGCTTTATAGCAAAGGGGGTAAAGACATATGCACTTTTCCGTTTAACATTTATTTATTTATTTTAAAACATGTTATTTTTTTTCATTTCACTTCACCAAATTGGACTATTTTGTGTATATCCATTACATGAAATCCAAATAAAAATCTATTTAAATTGCAGGTTGTTTGCAGGTTGTAATGCAACAAAATAGGAAAAAACGCCAAGGGGGACGAATACTTTTGAAAGGCACTGTAGTGATGTGGACACCAAGGAAACCCTACTTCTTCAAAGAGTGTCTTAAATAATCCCTCACCTCAACCCCCCCCAACAAAAAAATAATTATAAAACAATAATCGGATCAACACTTGACCCCCCCTTCAAGCACAGACTTTACTGATAGCTACTGACTATATATTTTTTTGTTACTTCAAGGCGTCTTAAAATTATCCTTGGTATGACATTAAAACGATTTCATATATCTTAGTAGAAGGCATGGGTAAGGCCAAAATGTCACAAATTTCCCAAATGTTATTAGTTATTTGGAAATAATCGTTTTGGATACAGATTTGTAAGGTATGCCAAACATCCTTCCCCAAAATTACCCTTTATTTCAGGAAGATCCCAAAAAATAAATCACACTGTAAATATCTTTGGGCCATTCTGGTGTGTTAAATGCCCTCATGGCACGTGGCCTGGCTTAAGTGAGGGCTCAATGTGCATGTACTTTTCAGTGCACTTTGTCAGCCTCAATGGTTTCTGTCTTTATCTTGCAATTTGATGTCAGACAGCCAAGACTTGCAAACAAACAGCGAAGTGCTAGCAAAGGTCACCACCCATGGTCCCATAGAGACGACAGAGACTGCTATGCTGTAGGATGGATCAACCTTTAAAGGGATAGTTCAAGATTTTGCCAATTAAGTCCTTTTTTCTTCTGCTCACCAGAGGCGGATTAACTGTGAAATAATGTGAAGGAAGTTGAAGGTCGTTTCTGGAGCCATCGCTAACTAGTGTTAATGTAATGACTAGAAGTCTACAGGAGCAGCTAGCATGCAACTAGACCACGTGTCAAACTCATTCCACGGAGGGCAGAGTTTCTGCAGGTTTTTGCTCCACCCTTATACTTGATGGATGAATTAAGGTCACTAATTAGTAAGGAACTCCCCTCACTTGGTTATCTAGGTCTTAATTGAAAGAAAAAACAAAAACCTGCACAAACTTGGCCCTCCGTGAAATGAGTTTGACACACCTGAGCTAGACAGACAACTAGACTACTTCTTTAGCATCAGAATGGTCACTCTGCCCTGCTATCCACATGAAACTGAAAGGATCCAAAAGATTGTTGCTCTGGCTTGCATCATCTGAAAATTGAGTAATTTACAGTGAAAATGAAGACATTTACAGTGAAAGTTTACCCAATCAATATTAGAATAGAAGATAGCAAACTCTCCAGGTTAGATAGATAAGAATTGGGGAGAGAACTATTTTGAAATACTGACCGTGAGATGACTTGGGTGTGATGTTGCATACAGAGCAAAAAACTCACCAAAGATCATCCACAGAGGGCAAACTTCAAGCTCAGTGTTTATGTGTAATCCACACCTAATTTTTTTTATCATGCTGTCATATAATGGACACGTGACAGTTAAGTGATCTCCAACTATCTCATTCAATGTAACAGGAAGCTATGCATTTCAAAACTATCCCACCAATGTAACAGGAAGCTATGCATTTCAAAACTATCCCACCAATGTAACAGGAAGCTATGCATTTCAAAACTATCCCACCAATGTAACAGGAAGCTATGCATTTCAAAACTATCCCACCAATGTAACAGGAAGCTATGCATTTCAAAACTATCCCACCAATGCAGAACAAAGACCAGGATAATAATACTTTTTTTATGAATAACAAACAGAATTTTGAAGGTTCAATATCCACAGAGTATGTAAGCCCTAAAACTCTGTAATATATAATGTAAAATCATGTGTGTTAGTCCCGTTGTGGGAGCTTGTTTATATGACTAGCGTCTGGTTAAAATCTATGAAAGAGAGGAACATTTTGTCCAGACACTGAGAACATCATAATGTTTTATTTGTTTTGTCATTTTTGTCGGGGGGGTTACAAGTATATGATTCATTTCAATGTATAAGTAATAAAACATATACCGGTGGGCTGCCACTGAAAAGGAAAATAACATACGGAGTTGAAGTAAAAAATAAATAATTAAAAAGTGGGCCTCCACCTAACCTCCAATCTCATTCCCCCAAACCCCCTCCCGGCAACCAAACAAAAAACCCTCCCCATCAAATTGTATTGGTCACGTACACGTGATTAGCAGATGTTATTGCGGGTATAGTGAAATGCTTGTGCTTCTAGCGCCGACAGTGCAGTAATATCTAACAAATTACACAACACATACCCAATACACACAAATCTAAGTAGGAATGTATGAAGACTATATACACATGGACGAGCGATGTCAGAACGAAACGGACTAAGATACGGTAGAATAGTATAGAATACAGTATATACATATGAGATGAGTAACGCCAGATATGTAAATATTATTAAAGTGACTAGTGTTCCATTCCTTAAAGTGGCCAGTGATTCCTAGTCTGTGCCTTGACACAAACCTGTCTCGGCGCTCTACGGATAATTTCTTAAACCTCATTGCTTGGTTTTTGCTCTGACATGCACTGTCAACTGTGGGACAGGTGTGTGCCTTTCCAAATCATGTCCGATCAATTTAATTTACCACAGGTGGACTCTCCAATCAAGTTGTAGAAACATCTCAAGGATGATCAATGGAAACAGGATGCACCTGAGGTCAATTTGAAGTCTCATAGAAAAGGATCTGAATACTTAAGTAAATAAGGTGTTTCCAATTTTTTTTTTGTAAGAAATTTGCAACAATTTCTAAAAACCTGTTTTCACTTTGTCATTATGGGGTATTGTGTGTAGATTGATTAGGAGAAAAAACTATTGAATCCATTTTAGAACAAGGCTGTAACGTAACAAAATGTGGATAACGTCAACAGTCTGAATACTTTCCAAAGGCACTGTATATACACACAATACCTTCAGAAAGTATTCACATCCCTTGACTTATTCCACATTTTGTTGAGTTAAAGTTTAAAGTTTAAAGTTAGTTAAAGTTAAAGTTTAAAGTTTAATGCCTGAATGTAAAATGTATTGAATCTGGATATTGTGTAACTGGCCTACACCCATATAATGTCAAAGTGAAATTATGTTTTGGGGAATTTTTACAAATGAATAAAAAATGACAAGCTGAAGTGTCTTGTGTCAGTTAGTATCCAACCCCTTTGTTATGGCAAGCATAAATACATTCAGGAGTAAAAATGTGCAAGTCACCTAAAAAGTTGCATGGACAGAATAGTGTTTAACATGATTTTTGAATGACTACCTCATCCTATCTCCCCACACATACCATTATCTGTAAGGTCACTCAGTTGTGCAGTGAATTTCAAACACAGATTCAACCACAAAGACCAAGGAAGTTTTCCAATGCCTCGCAAAGAAGGGCACCAATTTGAAGATGGGTAAAAAAAATGATTTAAATAAAGCAGACATTGAATATCCCTTTGAGCATGGTGAAGTTATTCATTACACTTTGGATGGTGTATCAATACACCCAGTCACTACAAAGATACAGGCGTCCTAACTCAGTTGCCGGAGAGAAAGGAAATCGCTCAGGGATTTCACCATGAGGCCAATGGTGACTTTAAAACAGTTACAGAGTTTAATGGCCGTGATAGGAGAAAACTGAGGATGGATCAACAACATTGTAGTTACTCCACAATACTAGTCTAAATGACAGAGTGAACAAAGGAAGCCTAGACATAATACAAATATTCCAAAACTTGCATCCTGTTTGCAATGAGGCACTAAAGTAAAACTGCAAAAATGTGACAAAGAAATACAAAGCATTATGTTTGGGGCAAATTCAACACAACACATCACTGAGTACCACTCTTCATATTTTCAAGCATGGTGGTGGCTGCATCATGTTATGGGTATGCTTGTCATCAGCAAGGACTATGGTTTTTTTTATGATAAAAATCAACAGAATAGAACGAAACACAGGCAAGATCATAGATGCAAAATTGGTACAGTCTGCTTTCCAACAGACACCGGGAGAGAAATTCTCTTTTCAGCAGCACAATAACCAAAAACACAAGGCCAAATATACACTGGAGTGGCTTACCAAGATCCCATTGAATGTTCCTGAGTAGCCTAGTTAGTTTTGACTTTTGTCTTGAAAATCTATGGCAAGACTTGAAAATGGCTGTCTAGCAATGATCAACAACCAATTTGACAGCTTGAAGAATAAAAAAATAATAATGTGCAAATATTGTACGTTCCATGCAAAGCTCTTAGAGACTTACCCAGAAAGACTCACAGTTGTAATCACTGCCAAAGATATGATTCTAACATGTATTGAGATATTTTTGTATTTAATTTCCAATACATTAGCAAAAATGTCTAAAAACACGTTTTCACTTTGTCATTATCGGAGTATTGTGTGTAGATGGGTGAGACATTTTTTTTTAATCAATTCTGAATTCAGGCTGTAACACAAAAAAATGTAGAATACATTTTTGAAAGCACTGTACATTTAAGGAAAGTGATTCTGCCTTCTTGGTCTTTGCCTTTACACCTTTAGTTTTGTTTGGGGCTGATGAAATAGCAGACAGTTTGTACAAATGGTTCTCTATTCTATGTGTGTCCTTTTTAAACCATTCATTATTATCAGCAATATAGTTTCAATTCCTTAAACATAAATGTACCATCAATTTGTATTAAGCTTTTAGGTGCTCTATTGCTAAATACAAGAAAAAAGAAGAGGGTATGTGCAACAAATGCAGTCTATAATCTTCACAATAATTCACAATGACCTGTAGGCCATGTCCTATAACAGAGGGGGACCGCCATACATTATTAAAAAATAACATTTAATTGTGTGATAGCCCATATGAGACTGCCCATCTATCCTAAACAGTAGTATAATAGACAATTGTAGCTTCCAATTTATATTGCCATATTTAGGCCATATAGGGATGCAATGCATTGTATCCTCACAAGGAAGCAGTCCCAGTCTGTATGACACTTCAACATAAGTGTCCATTGTTCATGAATTCGTGGTGTCATCATTGTCTAAATGTCATGGAACATAGGCAATATAATAATAACAAAGTCCAGTGTTCAATAATAGTAATAACTGTGTTCCTTTTACCCCATTGAAGGGTTGTCCTCATCATTGTCTTATGCTGAGAGCAGCATCACAGCCATAGGCTTCGTGATTTTTCATGGATAGCATACCTGAATATTGAGCCAGTCAAATTGGGGTTAGCCTAGATCTGTCGGCTCCTCCCCTTGTGTGTTGGGCTTGATGTGTTTCTCAAAGAAGCCTCCTTGGCAGTGGAAAACCTGTGTTGTATTCTGGAAGTTCAAGATGAGCTTTGCCGGGCGAATGAAGCCGCATCTCAGGGTTAGCTTGCGTTGCTGGGATCTCACCTCGTTGTAGGTCGCCCTCTGTTTCAGCAGCTCGGCACTCAGATCTGGGTAGAAGCTGATAGTTTTCTCAACACAGGTCAGAGCCACCAATTCTGCTGCAAGGAGAAGAATTTGCTCTTTGACTTCAAAACTTTAGATTCGTACAATCATACACCGGGATCCGTTGCAGAGAGGAACAGTGCGGTGCGCAATGTTAATCAGCGGCATGGAACCCAGCTTCTCCTGCCCAAACAGTTACAGTACATTCAGGAAATTATTCAGACGCCTTCACTTTTTCCACATTTTGTTACGTTACAGCCTTATTCTAAAATGGATTCAATAGTTTTTTGTCCCCATCAATCTACACACAATGCCCCATAATGGCAAAGCAAAATCAAGTTTTTAGAAAAAAACCCCCAGAAATATCACATTCACATAAATATTCAGACCCTTTACTCAGTACTTTGCTGAAGCACCTTTGTTCGATCGGGTTCAAGTCCGGGCTCTGGCTGGGCCACTCAAGGACATTCAGAGGCTTGTCCTGAAGCCACCGCTGCATTGTCTTGGCTGTGTGCTTAGGGTCGTTATCCTGTTGGAAGGGGAACCTTCGCCCCCCAGTTTCATTCCCACAGGTGAATTGTGAATGGACAGATTATGCTGCTGGAGCGAAATTGACCTGCTAGTTGTTCCTTGTAATACAGTGAACACCCCACACCTTAATATGGTGCTATAACTGTATGTTGACAATTATATGGAATAGCATGCAGACTAAACTTAAACTTGAGACTCTTGTCCCCCTTGCCCATTTTAAATATTTATTGGTGGATTTTTATTTTTATTTTGCTTGTAACTGTTTCGGGTAATGCAAGTTCTTGTGCTGTTAGGGGAATAACCTGTAGTGTAAATGTAATCTGTTGCTGTATTTTTTTGTGTTATCTGTTTGTCTTGTGTAGTTTCTTAATCATTGTACTTAAACTGTATGTGTAAACATGTATACGCAGGGCCCTGCTGTAAAAGAGACCTTGGTCTCAGTCTGTGTTCCTTGTATAATAAAGGTATAATAAAATAATCATATGCCTCCGGACCCGGCTTGACTGTTGACTCTTTGTAAGACATGCTTCTTTGAATAAAAACATTTGACTGATTGAATGATTATTCAGAGCGACTTGGTTTCATCATCATTACCCTCACAACACGTGTTGGCATAAATGTCAAAAGGTAAGTATTGGAAGAAGTATGCATAACATAAATCATTTGTCTGTACAAAGGTAACACGTAGAGGCCAAAATGCAATCTTTTGTTTACTTTGGTACCGAGGGCTGTCACACATGTAACGTTCCTGCAATTTTTTCTATGTGCGCTCTAATGAGGTTATGGACTTGTCATTATCAACAGAAGGAGTTTCCTAGAGGTGCCCAAGATATCAGCAGAGTTGATGTCATTCTGGCCATAGCTCCCAGTGCTAGGACAGTTTACAATCAGAGAGTTACTGGTCCACAGTGGAGATCTTATCTTTACCATTGTCAAATATTTGACATGGCATGTGTGTATGTGTGTGTGAGTGTGTGAGTGTATATATGTCTGTGTGTGAGCGTGCGTGTGTGTGAGAGAGAGAGAGAGAGAGAGAGAGAGAGTGATAGAGTGAGAGAGCGAGAGCGAGAGAGAGGGATGGTATATAAGCGGAGTTCTCCAAAAGAACGTTTGCTACGCTAGTTAGAAACAGACACCTAGCTGCCTGCCATCCAGCACCTTTCACCGAATTTTCCAGAGCATATCTCACCATGCACGGTCAAAACCACAGCAAAGCAACGCAAGGTGTGTGTCTGGTGGCTCTGATTCTTATGCATCAGGTAAAGCACTTTTTATCATTTTCTTTGGAATAGTGTTGTTAACCATCTTTAACCAGTAGTGAAACTGTAATGCTAAATGTTGTTGACATATACACTTTGTATGGCAGGTGTGTGCTAGTCCAATAGGAAGCCATGATTCAAGGCTGAGTCTGCAGCAGGGCACCAAGCTACTGGAACGGAGAACCCGCATGACCCCTCTGTGGAGGTTCATGGGTACCAAGCCCACTGGGGCCTACTGCCGAGACCATTTTGAGTGCTCCACCCAAATCTGCAGGTGAGATATAGTTAACTGCCTTGGCTTTATACATGAGTTATTCTTTGATTGTTTTGTTTTCCCATTTATGTTGATCGACTGTCACTTCTCTCCTGGTGTAGAAGGGGCCACTGTGCCCTCAGTGGGGCAGTTCATTCCTAGAAGTGGAGGAGCCAGAGGTTTCTTCTCACCAATCAGAGAACATTGACTAATGTTTTAATGGAGTTGATTTACGTAACAAGCATGTCAAGAATCTTCCCAGACATGGTGAAACTTATCAGATTGCAAACTGTTTTTTTTTTTATGTAGGCCAGAGATGAAACATTTTGAAATTAGAGGAATGGTTTTATCAACTTGGTGGATATTGATCTCACATGTACTTGAAAGCACTTTAACTTACCATTTCTGAGTATGTACTGTATAATACTACAACTCAAGAGCGTTGAAACTATTTTTATTTTATTTTGTATTTTATCCCCATTAGCTGTTTGCGAAAGCAGCAGCTATTCTTCTTGGGGTCCACACAATGATCACCATTAAACATTGCTGTAAATGTCCTACATGAAGACTGACATCCTATACAACAGGGTTTAGTTTAAATGTTTAGTATGCACTGTTAAGTGTGTACTGAAGTGAATATGAACCATTCATCCATGTGCTGTACTGTAACGATTCTTGCTTAATGTCTTTGTAGTGATTTGTATAGAAATAGTATAACGAAGAGGCAAAATGTCAGATGTATTCGAAAAAGGTAATACACCAAAGATTTGCGCACAAATTAATGCAAGGGTGAAATATTTGCATAAGAGCGTACTGTAAAGGAATCAATGTACTGTGCCTGTCTACACTTACATTGTTTAACAAGAGAAGACACACTTAAAGTTGCAAAAATAAAAGTACATTTCTGATAATTTTGATGTTCTTGTTTATTCACTTGACTGCTCATATCTTACTGATGACACAGCACAGATATTTCAACGTTTTGTTGCCTTTTTGTTCATTTTTATGAATAACTTCATAACTTTATATTGAACTTTATTTTATTGTTTATGACAACTATTCGGCTGAAGATGCAGTAGTCAGTTATACACTGCGGCTAGGCCTAATGCACACAGAAAATACAAACTGACTAGTCTGAGAGAAGCAGACAGTGACCAGAACGCACCTTCCTAAACCCTGACATTTGCTTCCCTTTCACGTTCTCATCCGATGGTGAAACTACAACAAGTTGTAGTAAGAATTGTTTTACTGTATCCATTTTCAAAGACCTTAGTAATCAAACTGCTGCTTCCTATACTAGACTGGGGTGACATCATCTATCAAAACAAAACACAACCAAGATCTCACTTTGCGATTTAGATGTCATTTATAACAAGCCGATTCAGACAAGTACATTGGATAAGGAAACTCACGCCACTCCTTTCAACAACAGCAGCCATCACACATTCCAAAGGTACATCATGAGGTTAGAGTAACATCTTTCAGGTACAAAGGCTTGACTTTAGTCATTTACCTATAGAAATCAGGGCATTAAAATCACACAGTGAATTAAAAAAAAGGCTTTTTCAAATGTTAAGATAAAAAAAAAAAAAATGTTTTTAACTAATAGAAACATCATCGTGTGAAGATATTTGTAAATCTGCATTAGTAGTTGTAGAAGTAGTTTATATTAAGTTGTATTAGTAGTTGTAACAGTAGTTTTTATTAGTTGTAGGCCTATTAGTAGTTGTACACAACTTTCTATGCTGTTAATATAGGGTTTTATTTATGTATTATTATCATTGTTATTATTATTAGACAGTAGGTACCATATTATTATTGTTACGAAGCAGTGTTTTTTTTCTTCAATTGGACACTTCTGAAAACGAGATGGTGCATCTGTAGCGTTTGTTGTTGGGAGAAAAAGAGGAGGACCAATGCGCAGCGTGGTAAGCGTTCATAGCTTTTAATGACGTACTAGAACACTGAACAAAACAATAAATAACAAACCAACAGTCCTGTAAGGTGAAAGACAAAAACACTAAACAGGAAATAACCACCCACAACTCAAACGTGAAACCAGGCTACCTAAGTATGGTTCTCAATCAGGGACAACGGTAGATAGCTGCCTCTGATTGAGAACCATACCAGGCCAAACACAGAAATCCCAAAACATAGAAAAAGGAACATAGACAACCCACCCAACTCATGCCCTGACCATACTAAAACAAAGACATAACAACAGAACTAAGGTCAGAACAGCATCTCAAGAGATTTCATCCTGCAAATGTTCAAATTTCAAATAAACATTGGAGAGAATGTCAGCGAGGTTTGAGGGCTGAAATTCACACAAAACCATCAACATCACAAGGAGCTGTAGAGTCTCTGGGGCAGGGGTGTCAAAATCATTCCACTGAGGGCCTAGAGCAGGGCTGCCCAACCCTCTTCCTGGAGAGCTACCGTCCTGTGGGTTTTCAGTCCAACCCTCTTCCTGGAGATCTACCGTCATGTGGGTTTTCAGTCCAACCCTCTTCCTGGAGATCTACCGTCATGTGGGTTTTCAGTCCAACCCTCTTCCTGGAGATCTACCGTCATGTGGGTTTTCAGTCCAACCCTCTTCCTGGAGATCTACCGTCATGTGGGTTTTCAGTCCAACCCTCTTCCTGGAGATCTACCGTCATGTGGGTTTTCAGTCCAACCCTCTTCCTGGAGAGCTACCGTCCTGTGGGTTTTCAGTCCAACCCTAATTTAACACACTTGATTCTACTAATTAGCTGCTCAACAAAACATTAACTAGCTGAATCAGAACTGCTAAATTAGGGTTGGACTGAATACCTACAGGACAGTAGATCTCCAGGAAAAGGGTTGGGCAGCCCTGGCCTAGAGTCTGCAGGGTTTTTGTTTTTTCCTTTCATTTAAGACCTATACAACCATTTGTGGGGAGTTCCTTACTAATCAGTGGCCTTAATTCATCAATCAAGTCCAAAGGAAGAGCGAAAACCTGCAGTCACTCACTCTGCCCTCTGTGCTCTGGGGTGAAACTCACAATAACGCACAGACGGTTACGGAAACTATACTCTGTCAACTGGTGAGTGCACTGTGGGCCTATTCATGACAATAGGCTGGCTACCTTTGACATGCTGTGTATCCAATATCTAATGTACATTTATGATTAGTCTAGCCCTGCTCAATACCAAAAACAATGACATTTTTTGGAAAGGCAAATATTGTTGATTCTTGTCTGATTTTTAAAGTGCACTGCTTATGTTGAAATGTATACACTCAATGCTAATATCAGCACCTCCCTTCTGTCACATTTCTTGCATCAGTCAACATTTACATTGAAGTCATTCAGCAGACGCTCTTTTCCATGGGTGATATTGTGTGTAAACATGTACAGGTAAGTGCCAAAATAAAGTAAGGACTAACATAACGTGTCTTAATGGGGCGTTGGGGCCACTACGAGGCAGAACAGCTTCAAAGCACCTTGGCATAGATTCTACTAGTGTCTGGAACCCTACTGGAGGGATGCGACACCATTCTTCCACAAGAAATGTCATCATTTGGTGTTTTGTTGATGGTGGTGGAACGAGCTGTGCTCCAGAATCTCCCATAATTGTTCCATTGGGTTGAGATCTGGTGACTGATATGGCCATGGTATATGGTCTACATCGTTTTCATGCTCATCGAACCATTCAGTGACCACTCATACTCTGTGGATGTGGGCGTGGTCATCCTATGGGGGCATAGCCATGGTAGACAATATAATTGCCTGGGCAGCATTGTTATGCATGACCCTAAGCATGATGGGATGTTAATTGCTTAATTAAGATGGGTTTTGTTTGTTGACGTGTAACTTTTGATATGCCGTTTTTTCCGCAATGGATTTTTATTTTCTAGTTCAATACCCTGTCCAGCTGGTGGCCGCAACACACCATTAACATTGGATGCCAACCGCCTTTAAACCCCATCATAGAAGAGGAAAAAGAATTCACTGATGACATCACAGCTATCAATTCTTTACCAAGTGCAGCTTGCCACCTGCTGTGAACACACATCTCAGTTTTTGGACATTATTCCTTTCTAATGAATTTATTCATCACTGTGTGTAAATACCAGAACTGTAAATACGGTATTTGTTTCCCCCATATTTCACTGTCAGTTGTCAATAGTTTAAGAATATTTGCATAATTATTAAAGCATTATGTATCTATTTTTTTTATGCTAGCTATCTAACATCAATAGCTACATTTTTGCCTGTCATTGTTTAACTGGCTAGTCTGATGTTGCTATCTACCTGTATTTTGGTTTCAGTCATTGGATTATTATAACAGATGAGGAGCTGTATATCTTGGTTTGTTATTGTTAAATGAATGAGCCTTGTCTTAGTCTGCATGCCATTGTATTCATGTTTATTATTTCCACACCACATCTTGTATGGATAAAGGGACAGTGAATTGGATAATCACAGCTGAGTGCAGGGCTGTTCCTGGCCTCTCTGCCACAATTGCCGTCCCAGTAAGCAAAATGATGTTGAAAAGATGTCTAAAATACATGTTTTCCAGACTTTGAAGTTAGGTTCTGAATGAAAGGTGAAAAGACGTCCTTGATAGATGTCTATATTTGGACCAAATCAGGGCTGGTCCAGACCGGACAAAATCTGAACCAAAAAAAGACATCGGAACAGGAGCAAAAATACAGCCAACAGGCGTCAGCCTCAGTCCGTGCTCACTGGGGTACAGCCTACAGTGTCGCCTGAAATTACATTTTAGGAATGCCCATCTACGTGGTAGGACTACTGTTTCGTAAAACACCAAAAAAGGACATCCCAAAGACGTTGGTGTCGGTCTGTGCTTACTGGTGTGTAGCCTACCATGTAGGCCTGCAATGGAATTTTATGAATGCCCATCCATATGGTAGTCCCACCATTTGTAAAACATGCTGTTGCATTGGCAAGTCCTGATTTCTGTGACTAATCAATTTGGCCATTTAAGCTCTGAATTTCAGCTTCCCAACGTTATCAGTAGGAGTTATCCTGAACCTATTTGCAATGTGTTTACACAGTGAGAAATGCAGAAGTATTTTATTTTTTTGCTATGATCAGCATGTAAAAAATGTATACAAACTTCGTCTCTCCCGAGCCCGTGCGGGAGTTGTAGCGATGAGACAAAATAGTAGCTACTAAAAAAACAATTGGATACCACGAAATTGGGGAGAAAAATGGGTAAAAATAAATTTAAAAAACAGTGAAAGAGAACCATTAGGGGACCACCTAATTCTACTACATCCTTCCCCTTTTCCTCTCTCACTCCCTGTTTTCCTCTTTATGTAACACCCTTTCATCCCTCTCTCTGATCTGTCTGGTCTGTTTAGGAGGAGTGTGAAACGTGACTGACAGAGAGAGAGGTGTCATGAGTGGTGTGTATACATTATGTGTGCATCTATTCATGTCATTGCGTCAGAGCTGTTTCATAAAGTGTTTCAAATGAACTAGCTACAGTCAATTAGTACAAGTCAAACCAATTAAGAGTTAGGCTTCGCCTCATTGCCCTAACTATCTACCGTACAGAACAGACAGACACACACACGCTAGTGGATATGAGCGTAACAAGGAACCAAACCGGCTGCGAGCGTGCACCATCGTGCATAAATTTATTTTGTTACCCTACACAAAACGTGATCACGACACGCAGGTTAAAATATCAAAACAAACTCTGAATCAATGACATTAATTTGGGGACAGGTTGAAAAGCATTAAAAAAGTATGGCAATTTAGCTAGTTAGCTTGCACTTGCTAGCTAATTTGTCCTTGCTGTTGCTAGCTAATTTGTCCTGGGATATAAACATTGAGTTGTTATTTTACCTAAAATGCACAAGGTCCTCTACTCTGACAATTTAATCCACACATAAAACAGTCAACCGAATCGTTTCTAGTCATTTCTCCTCCTTCCAGGCTTTTTCATCTTTGAATTTATATGATGATTGGCATTTAAACTTTCATAGTATTATCACAACGACCGGCAACACAGTTTGTCTTTCAATCACCAAGGTGGGTATAACCAATGAGGAGATGGCACGTGGGTACCTGCTTCTATAAAACAATGAGGAGATGGGAGAATTTTATTTTAGCCCTTGGCAACGCAGACGCTCGTTGACGCGCGCAATAATTGAATAACTTACTAACTTTATTGTCCCCATGGGGAAATTCTGGAAATTCTGTTGCAGTGTCATGTACACATTCAAAGTGGCGTTTAAATACAAAACACGATTGACAAAACAACTTTCATAACAGTTACGCACCAATAAAAATAATAATAGTAAGAAATAAGAAATAAAACGTAAAATTTAAAAATAAAAAAAACATTTTTAGAAAATAAGAAAAGACTAGGCTGCTGGCCTTACGGCGTCAATGGGAACATTCGCCCAAGCTATTTAGGAGGGATATCACATTTGGCACAAATGATTGTCTCGTTCTATTTTTCCTGCTGAGGGGTGCCCTATACCTGCGCCCAGAGGGGAGTACTTCAAAGTCCAGGTACAGGGGGTGGCTTGGGTCTAATATGATTTTGTGAGCCTTACGGAGGGCCCTGACCTTAAAGATCTCATCCAGGCCTGTCTGTTTGACTCCAAGTACTTTGCTTGCTGTGGTAATAATCCTTCTCAGCATGTTTCTCTGGCTGACAGTGGCATTGTCAAACCAACCAACAATACAAAAAGTTAAAATACTCTCAATAAAGGATTTGCAAAACAGAGTCAGTATAGTACAGTCTACATTAAAAGATCCCAACTTTTTTAGAAAGCACAGTCTCGGTTTGCTCTTTTTGTAGATCAGGTCTGTACATTTACTCCACTGAAGCTTATTGTCCAAAAAAACACCCAGATATTTATATTCCTCTACGATTTCTATATTCTGACCTCTGATAGATGTTGCAGAGGTAGGTGTTGTACGCTTCCTGAAGTCTATGCACATCTCTTTGGTCTTGTTGGTATTGAGGACCAAGTGTGATTCCTCACACCACTCTACAAAGTCATCTAGGACCGGGCCATGATGTTCCTCGTCATCATGCAACAGGCTGATCAAGGCAGTGTCATCAGCAAACTTAACGAGGTGTCTGTCAGTATGGGAACTAGTACAACTATTAGTGTACAAGATGTACAGAAGTGGGGAAAAACACATCCCTGAGGAGAGCCTGTGTTGGTATTGCGTATATCCGACACATGGGGACCTATTTTGACTAGCTGTGAGCGTTGGCTCAGGAAGTCCAACAGCCACAAAACCAGCCCCCCGTCTAAGGAGAAGTCCCGAATGAGTCTCTGTGCCAGAATGTAAGGCTGGATTGTGTTGAAGGCAGAAGAAAAGTCAACAAACAGAACCCTGACATGGGATTTGGCCCCCTCTAGATGTCTATAGACCATGTTAAGGAGACTACACCCTCTAGATGTCTGTAGACCATGTTAAGGAGGGTAAGAATGGCATCATCAACTCCTCTGCTAGGCTGATAGACAAACTGAAATGGGTCAAGGAGCTTCTGGGTGACACTGAGAATATGACTTTTCACAATTTTCTCAAGGAATTTCATAACTAAGGATGTCAAAGCGACAGGGCGATAGTCATTCAGCACAGAGGGATTAGATGCTTTAGGAATTGGTATAATTATTGAGTTTTTCCACAATACTGGCACGTGTTGCTGGTTGAGTGAGGATTGGAAAATGTCTGTTAAAACACCAGCCAGTTGTTCAGCACAGTGCTTTAACACATGTCCATTTATTTTGTCTGGGCTGTTGTATGTGTTATATCCCCTGAACAACTTCAGAACACCAGACTGTTGAACAACAACTCCCTCAAACATTTGTAATGATGTTTCCATTTTTTTTTTACTTCTGACACGAAGTTGTCTGATTCAAATCTTGAGAAGAAAACATTCAGTTCATTAGCCATGTTCTGGCCCTCGTATCCCCCAAGGTCAGCACTGGTTTTTCCCCTGCCTATATGGGAGGCACTAGCCATGGATTTAATCCCTTGTCAGGCCACCCTTGTGTTTCCTGAGGAGAGGGTCCTCTCCACCCTTGTGTTTCCTGAGGAGAGGGTCCTCTCCACCCTTGTGTTTCCTGAGGAGAGGGTCCTAAACTGATCTCACGTTGTACATCTCTTAAAGCCTGTCTATTACCCTCAGCATAAACTGCCTTCTTCCTATCAAGTAGTGATTTTAGATGTTTTGGTACCCAAGGCTTGTTGTTAGGGAAGATTTTACAGGTCTGAGTAACCACAACTGACTCAACACAGAAGTTTACATAGTCTGAAATAACCTCTGTGAGTTCATCCAGATCAGAGCTGCTGTCCTCAAATACCTCCCACATTGTTCAGTCAAAACATCCCTGGAGACAAGTGATACTGTTGTCATTCCAGATCTGGACAGTTTTAACTGTGGGTTTCTCCCTCTCCAGGAGCCGACAGTAGGTTGGCCTGAGGTAGACCACATTGTGGTCTGATGTCCCCAGAGGAGGTCTGGTGGTGGCAGAGAACGCCTTTGGTATTGTCCCAAAGCACAAATCAAGAGTCCTATTTTTCCTAGTGTGACATTTCACATGCTGATGGTATGTGCGCAAGACTTTGCGCAAGGTACAGAATAACATAGATTCCTAAATGTATTTTGCGACGCGAGCTGTGTGGTCAGCCTGTTATCCCTTGGCAACGCAGATGGGCGCGAGCAGTGTGGTCAGCTTGTTATCGCTTGGCAATGCAGATGGGCGTGAGCAGTGTGGTCAGCCTGTTATCCCTTGGCAACGCAGATGGGCGCAAGCAGTGTGGTCAGCCTGTTATCCCTTGGCAACGCAGATGGGCGTGAGCAGTGTGGTCAGCCTGTTATCCCTTGGCAACGCAGATGGGCGCAAGCAGTGTGGTCAGCCTGTTATCCCTTGGCAACGCAGATGGGCGTGAGCAGTGTGGTCAGCCTGTTATCCCTTGGCAACGCAGATGGGCGCGAGCAGTGTGGTCAGCCTGTTATCCCTTGGCAACACAGATGGGCGCGAGCAGTGTGGTCAGCCTGTTATCCCTTGGCAACGCAGAAAATACCTGTGCAATTAAACAGTTGATTAATTCATCACACCGGATGCAGAAGCTAACTTAATACAGTTGAACTTAATATCAGTTTACCACAGCTTAATCTGCATATGAAAGATTGATTCACTCTGATGATGATGATGAACGTTTAGCATATACAGTGCCTTGCGAAAGTATTCGGCCCCCTTGAACTTTGCGACCTCTTGCCACATTTCAGGCTTCAAACATAAAGATATAAAACTGTATTTTTTTGTGAAGAATCAACAACAAGTGGGACACAATCATGAAGTGGAACGACATTTATTGGATATTTCAAACTTTTTTAAGAAATCAAAAACTGAAAAATTGGGCGTGCAAAATTATTCAGCCCCTTTACTTTCAGTGCAGCAAACTCTCTCCAGAAGTTCAGTGAGGATCTCTGAATGATCCAATGTTGACCTAAATGACTAATGATGATAAATACAATCCACCTGTGTGTAATCAAGTCTCCGTATAAATGCACCTGCACTGTGATAGTCTCAGAGGTCCGTTAAAAGCGCAGAGAGCATCATGAAGAACAAGGAACACACCAGGCAGGTCCGAGATACTGTTGTGAAGAAGTTTAAAGCCAGATTTGGATACAAAAAGATTTCCCAAGCTTTAAACATCCCAAGGAGCACTGTGCAAGCGATAATATTGAAATGGAAGGAGTATCAGACCACTGCAAATCTACCAAGACCTGGCCGTCCCTCTAAACTTTCAGCTCATACAAGGAGAAGACTGATCAGAGATGCAGCCAAGAGGCCCATGATCACTCTGGATGAACTGCAGAGATCTACAGCTGAGGTGGGAGACTCTGTCCATAGGACAACAATCAGTCGTGTATTGCACAAATCTGGCCTTTATGGAAGAGTGGCAAGAAGAAAGCCATTTCTTAAAGATATCCATAAAAAGTGTATTTTAAAGTTTGCTACAAGCCACCTGGGAGACACACCAAACATGTGGAAGAAGGTGCTCTGGTCAGATGAAACCAAAATTGAACTTTTTGGCAACAATGCAAAATGTTATGTTTGGCGTAAAAGCAACACAGCTGAACACACCATCCCCACTGTCAAACATGGTGGTGGCAACATCATGGTTTAGGCCTGCTTTTCTTCAGCAGGGACAGGGAAGATGGTTAAAATTGATGGGAAGATGGATGGAGCCAAATACAGGACCATTCTGGAAGAAAACCTGATGGAGTCTGCAAAAGACCTGAGACTGGGACGGAGATTTGTCTTCCAACAAGACAATGATCCAAAACATAAAGCAAAATCTACAATGGAATGGTTCAAAAATAAACATATCCAGGTGTTAGAATGGCCAAGTCAAAGTCCAGACCTGAATCCAATCGAGAATCTGTGGAAAGAACTGAAAACTGCTGTTCACAAATGCTCTCCATCCAACCTCACTGAGCTCGAGCTGTTTTGCAAGGAGGAATGGGAAAAAATGTCAGTCTCTCAATGTGCAAAACTGATAGAGACATACCCCAAGCCACTTACAGCTGTAATCGCAGCAAAAGGTGGCGCTACAAAGTATTAACTTAAGGGGGCTGAATAATTTTGCACGCCCAATTTTTCACTTTTTGATTTGTTAAAAAAGTTTGAAATATCCAATAAATGTCGTTCCACTTCATGATTGTGTCCCACTTGTTGTTGATTCTTCACAAAAAAATACAGTTTTATATCTTTATGTTTGAAGCCTGAAATGTGGCAAAAGGTCGCAAAGTTCAAGGGGGGCGAATACTTTCGCAAGGCACTGTATTAGTATAGTATTATATAATATCTACCTCTATAGCTCTGTTCTGCTCTCTCTGTTGGAATGCCTCTTTGTGATGGGATGTGGTAGAAAATAGCCTTACTAGGGAGAGAGGGAGAGATGGGGGTTGGGCAGGAGATGTGAGATGAGGGGTAGTGTCATTCCTCAAGGGTAGAGCGAGGGAGTGTGTGTGTGTACATCAGGATTGGGGTCAATTCCATCAATTCCATTCCAAGGATGGTTCTTGTTCAATTCCATTCCAGGGATGATTTTCTATACAATTCCAATTCAAACAGTCTAAACTCCAATTAAAAAAAAAAAAAATGTTAAGATTGCGGCAATTTTCATTCCAAGTAAATTCTTCAGACGCTGCATCTATACGTTTTTGTTTTAAATATACTTAAATATCAAAAGTAAAAGTATAAATAATTTCAAATTACTTTTTAAGCAAATCAGACGGCACAATTTGTTGTTCATAATCGATAGCCAGGAGACTGCCATCACATTTCTGTGATTTCATTTGTTAGTTTATTTCACATTTCTAATTTCCGACATTTGGTAGGCCATTTGTTTGTCAACTACAGATAGATACATGTAGCTTCTCTTCTGTCGTAACTTTCTGCCCTAGAAGACTAAATAAAGTAGACAGAATAATGTCTTACATCGATAGAATGAAAGCATTAGTAATCTAGTTGACATCGGTTAGGTCTGTTTAACTTCAGCTGACCTCTCCCGTGTCAGTGTCCCAAATGTGTAATTCGCACTCCGACCTGTGAAAGGCAGCAATACACCACAAATCGTCTAGTCTGCTGGAAAGCTTCAAGAAGTTTTTATATGTCCGGTATTTTTTCTTGTATTAGTTAGCGACGACATTCGCCGCTCTCTGCTCTACAGTACTGGATTACAACGCCCATTACACCAGGAAAACTGTTGTAATGAACACTTATGAGTGTGGTGGGCTGAATTGTCTGGACTTTACTACCTTAAATAATACTTTTAAGATCAATTGGATAAAACAATTCCTAAGAAGACCCACTTCTATGTGGAATTGTATTCCTTATCATGTCTTCTCTACTTTTGGTGGCCTTAACTTCATGTTGGTTTGCAATTATAATATTGACAAAGTTCCAGTGAAACTTTCTGCTTTTCATCGGCAGGGTTTCCGATCATGGTCCTTAATTTATAAGCATAATTTTTCTCAACACAGATATTATATATAGAATAATCAGGACATATTGTATAAAAGTACTTATTTGTTTTTAGAATATTGGTTCCGAAATAATATCCTATTGGTGAGCCAACTGGTAAATGCAGGGGGTCTTTTACTTAGTTATAAGGAATTCTTATCACTTTGCCAGGTCCCTGTAACACCTAAAGATTTTGCAATTGTTTTAGATGCCATTCCCTCAGGTGTTGCTTTATTATTCAGAAACGTGTCAAGACCTGACCCTCGGAGCCTACCTTCCATTTGTTTCTCTTTTGATCCATTCAACAACAGAACGATACGAACCTTGTTTCAGCAGGATGTTGTATACCTTATATCCTGCCTTATTGGAAAGGATTTATTGATATTGTAGCGACCCACACAGACAGCTGTGTGTTATGTGTCAGGCTATTAGTTGGTTGTAATGTACTAACCAGTACCCAGTGTTCGCGGGGTCCGACATGCCAAATAACCTGCTATCTGCCAATCATTGGAATGCCTGGAATGTTCTGATGCCAGGCATCCTGGTGGTTGGCGGAGTGGTGTGGAGGGGGGTTGGGCAGGGGGATGGAGCATTGGAAGTTAAGACCAGGTTTAGTCATTGTTCTTTCTCTTACGTCTGGGCTTCACAAGAGAAGGTTACGGTTGGTTTGTGGGGTATCTTTCATTTATTTGGCGTGGGCTACGGCCAAACAGTAGCCTGTGTGAAGTTGGGTTAATTGTAACTGTCAATTCGTAAACTCAATCCTCTGTCTGGACAGTTGTTCCTTTATGATCTAGTCAGGTCATTACATTGGTGTCAGAAGTAAAAACGTTGAGAAAAGTTAGCCAGCTAGCTAGTTGACTTCTATGGCTAGCTACCGTAGGTGAGAACGGGGGTTGAAAATGCTTCCGAAATCCGAAAGTGAAGGTGGAGGTAGGGGACGATTATGGCCAAGAAGGTGCATGTGCTTCCTGGGCCTGGCCTCGTACTACAGGAGGTTTGTACGGGGCTTCTCAAGCGTCTCTGCTCCACTGAACCGCCTGCTGCCGAAGGACAAGGCCTTCACTTGGACAGTGGAGTGTGACGAGGCCTTCAACACCCTCAAACGTGCACTGATCAAGGCAGCCGTGCTCGCCCCCCCTGACCTCACCTTGCCCTTTATCCTGGACACAGACCCAAGCAACTCCAACACCGACGCCATGTTCCGTCAGCCCTGTACTGCAGACGGCTGCCACCACTGTGAATGGAGAGAGGGACGGGAGAGAGAGCTGTGTGCAGAGGAGGGGGTCTGTGCCACAGTATGTCGGGCGAGCGGGCCTGTCTGCTGTGAGCTGCAGACTGTCGACGTGGCTGAATGGGGACAGCAGCAGGGACGGGACACAGACCTACAGCAGCAGGGACGGGACACAGACCTACAGCCAGTGCTACAGTGTGTTGGGCGAGCGGGCGTGTCTGCTGTGAGCGGCGAGAGGGACGGGAGAGAGAGCTGTGTGCAGAGGAGGGGGTCTGTGCCACAGTATGTCGGGCGAGCGGGCCTGTCTGCTGTGAGCTGCAGACTGTTGACGTGGCTGAATGGGGACAGCAGCAGGGACGGGACACAGACCTACAGCAGCAGGGACGGGACACAGACCTACAGCCAGTGCTACAGTGGGTAGAGGAGCATGTGAGGCCACCATGGGAAGAGGTGAAAGAGCTCTCACTCGCGACCAAAGTGTTGTGGTCAAAGTTTAGCCATTGTTCTTTCTCTTACGTCTGGGCTTCACAAGAGAAGGTCACGGTTGGTAAGTGGGGCATCGTTCATTTATTTGGCGTGGGCTACGGCCAAACAGTAGCCTGTGTAAAGTTGGGTTAATAAACCGTCAATCGCCTCCCGGGTGGTGCAGTGGTCTAAGGCACTGCATCGCAGTACTAGCTGTGCCACCAGAGATTCTGGGTTCGAGCCCAGGCTCTGTCGTAGCTGGCCGTGACCGGGAGGCCCATGGGGCTGCTCACAATTGGCCCAGCGTCGTCTGGGGTTAGGGAGGGTCTCCTCGCGCACTAGCGACTCCTGTGGCGGGGCGGGCGCAGTGCACGCTGACCAGGTCGCCAGGTGTACGGTGTTGCCACCGACACATTGGTGCTGCTGGCTTCCGGGTTGGATGTGCATTGTGTCAAGAAGCAGCGCGGCTTGGTTGGGTTGTGTTTCGGAGGACGCATGGCTCTCGACCTTCTCCGTACGGGAGTTGCAGCGATGAGACAAGACTGTAACTACTACCAATTGGATACCACAAAATTGGGGAGAAAAAAGGGCTACATTTAAAAATAAAAATAAACCGTCAATTCGTAAACTCAATCCTCTGTCTGGACAATTGTTAGTTTATGATCTAGTCAGGTCATTACAATAATATCTGTTGGAGAATAAATTGGATGTTGTCACACACATACTTAAGGATGTTTTCTTTAAAATTATTAATAAACATCAACTCAAATTGTACCTTTTCTTTTTTGGCATTGTATTCATGCAAGACATCAGTAGATTTATAACTGAACACATGTATGAAGATTTTACCCTATTGTGGAGAGATGTACTGCTTGGATTCTTTACCTGCGATAGAAATAAGCTGAAACAGTTTTATGTAATTCATTTCATTATTCTTTTGGCCAAATGTTATAGTCAGAAATGTAAATTTACAAACATAACACCACATTTTCTTACCTTACAAAAAGAAACTGAACTGTTTTTACGATAATTAAATACTCTACAAACAAAAAAGCTGTTAGAATTCTACGTGTATATCCCTTAAGCTCCTTGCGTAATGTGATATTGTCCTTTGTATATTATTTATATATCTTCTGTATATGTTAGGATGGTAACGTTATAATAATTAAGGATGAAGCGTGAATTCATGCCAGGAATAATACGTGTAAAGTTTTGATTTCCTCCCTTCTGTAATAAGCAGCCAATGAGGTATTTTTCCTTTATTCATGTGTTTAATCTAAAACTGTTATAGCTCCGGCTAAACTGTTTATGTATGTAAGCACTTCAGAGTTATATCAAGCTAATAAGTCACTCGTAAAACAAGAAGGTTTTAAGAGTGTGCTTAACTGTATTTTCATTTACTTTATAGTTCTCATGGAAGGTGATCATTCTGACTAAAACTACAGAATAAAGCCGCCAGTTAAAATCAAGGAACGGTTGTGCTCGTGGTTACTGGAGGAAGCTACATTTTGTGTTCCCAAATGTACTTCATGTATTGATTTGTTGTTAATAAAAAATACATATATATAAAAATAGTGGATTAAAAGGGGGCGCTCACGATGGCGGCATGAGAGGGCGTAACATAGCAGCTGGGGAACAATTTTAGGGTTTACTTACAAAGTGTATCATTTTAGGCTGCAGTTGCAAAAAAATATCTAGCCATACAATGAGCAATTTTGAATTTTTTTTTTTTTTGGGGGGGGGGGGGGCGATATCCAACGAACAAGCTAGCTTTCGAAAAGTTTCAGCATGTTTAGCTAACATTAGCTAGCTAACATCTTCATAGCTAGTAGCATGGAATCAGGACATAACCAAGCTGTTGCTGAGGTAATGGATGTGGAAACTTCCAAGGAGAAAAGAGGCATTGTTGAAACTCACTCATATGCTTGCAGTGTAAAAACGAGGGGTGAATGTGATTCATACCAGAATACCCCAACCAAGGATCAACTTCCAAAGAAGCTGAGAAGTGAACCATCACTGAGCCAGCTACAGGACAACATCGTCCGCATCCTCACGGTTAAAATCAAAGAGCGCAGATGACATCATGGATTTGGTGTAAAAGAACACTATCAGCATCGATAACCTAAATTGATTTCAATGCTGATGAAGTAAATACTCTGAAGCAGCAGAACGCAACATTGAAAACTAAGGTTGCAAAGCAGGAGAAGAAACTTACTGAAATGTAGTCAAAGGTAAAAGAGAATGACCGGTATAGTCGGAGATGGAATCTTCGAATTTATGGAATCGCAGAAAGATCTGACGAGAACATCGAAGCAAGTGTGAAGGACATTTGCAGGGCAATAGTCCCGCAGGAGGGGCGAAATGTTGTTGCAGGTTCTCCAGATGTAGTGCACCGCCTGGGTAGGCAGAGAGATGGGGAAAACAACCAGCCACCACGACCAGTGATCATGAGATTCATCTCCAGGACAGCGAGGGATCTGACATGGAAAAATGCAACGAAAAATGACTATTTAAAGAACAACAACCTGAGGTTCAAGGAGGACCTGACAGCATTTGACAAAGAAGCTCGAAATCGTCTGTGGCAGATGATTAATAAGGGAGCAGGGATGGGGGGGTGCAGTGCATACTTTGTGGGAGCCAAGGCTTTTGTTAATGTAAGGAGTTATGGAAGGGAAATTCGCGCTGGCGCCTAGCTTGATGACTACTGGATTTACCAAGTGAGTGGTACAAGACTGATTTTTATTTGCAACTGGTAAAAGGTTGTATTTCTTGAGGAAAGAGCATTATTTGTGTGAGTCAAGCTTTTTACATATGTTTTTATTGCAGGGAAATTCGCACTGACACTTAATGTTAGCTTGATGGCTATTCGTTTTACCAATCTATGGCGCAATGTTATTTTCAATTGTATAAAAATATATATTCTTTAGGTCTACCACCTGCGTGGGCAAAGGACTCTTTATTTGCAACTAGTAAGAACGTTTCATTTTGTGAGACCCCGGTTCATGTGAATGCATACAAGTTTAATATTCTTCATATAGTCACAGTGATAGTACATGAAATTTGATATAAAGCTTTTGGCTATTTGAATGGGGAAAGAAATTGCTTTTCCGAGCGAGAGAATATGACATCATAAAGGGAATAATGGATTATACAAAAAAAAC
Source organism: Oncorhynchus mykiss (assembly GCF_013265735.2). Classification (NCBI taxonomy): domain Eukaryota; kingdom Metazoa; phylum Chordata; class Actinopteri; order Salmoniformes; family Salmonidae; genus Oncorhynchus; species Oncorhynchus mykiss. The sequence goes on along the minus strand of NC_048593.1, from coordinate 34,668,464 downwards.
TAATAACTAATCAAGAGTTACTGGAGTTATCATCACCTCAAATGCAGTTAGACTTTATCTACGAGGAAAAGGCCGGGGAGCGTTTGTAAGATCAAGACTAAAATGGATAGAAGAGGGAGAGAAAAATACAAAGTATTTCTTTAATTTAGGGAAAAAAGGGCAAAATTACTTACATATGTAAATAAATGATCAATAATACTCCCAATAAAAATCCAAAATAAATCTCTCAGCATGTTGCCCAGTTTTATCAGAACCTGTATACATCAGCCCAGTTAACTTCCAATACAGATCCTTTCCTTTGACAATGTAGCAAACATTCCTAACAAGATACAGTATGTGTATTTGTGCCAACAGTCAGTGGAAGTGTTGTAGCAGTTTAAGTGTTTGATGGTTATGCGAATGCAAATTGAGCATCTCCTTTGACACTGTCTGTTCTGCAAATGTATGTGTTACTGATGAGTGGCAATGCAAAGAGGTCATTGTACATTTTCCAGTAATTGAATGGCAACTTGTTGCTGTGAATTTGTAAGTTCTTAACTGGAAATCATTTGTCAGTAAGTTATTGTACAATTCACAAAAACTTAGTGGCAAAACGTTTGCCATTAACCTACAGGTGTCTTGCTGACTCTAGCAATACATGCAGGTAACCTACTGTGCCTTCCCTGAGTCTTCTGTTTACAGCATGCAACGTTACTTGCTAATTCGCAGCATACCGTAGCAGTGGCAGCCTATCAGAATATTGAAGGTGTGGCATTCAGCTACTTGTAGCTCTTTTTGGTCTCCCAAGAAAGGGGATGCCATCCCAGTGAATGTGCTCAATTGGATTCTGTTCATAAACAATAAGGTTGTAGAGTGTCAGTTCTCCAGCCTTGTTAAAGGCTGACTGACATAAGGTCATGTTATACCAAAGAGCTGTTCACTATTTCATTTATAGCTGTTCACTGTCGTTGTAATAGTCACTTCCCTGACAAACCGTCTAGTAGTCAGTGAGTTGACATATTACATACGATCAATTACAGCCAAATTTACAATAACTGACTTGCAGCTAGTTGAAATTAAGTTATTGAAAATCAAACATGAACTTTCTGGTAACCCGCTGCCATTAAGCTACTGTAAAAGGCACATTAAAACCCCGTAACAGTGCAGCTCTTGATTGTCACAAGTTCTTACCAGGGCCGACGCCAAAACAAATCAGTAGAGGCTGTTGAGAAGCTTCTTGGACCTAGACTTGGTGCTCCGGCACCGCTTGCTGTGCGGTAGCAGAGAGAACAGTCTATGACTAGGGTGGCTAGAGTCTTTGACAATTTTTAGGGCCTTCCTCTGACACCGCCTGGTACAGAGGTCCTGGATGGCAGGAAGCTTGGCCCCGGTGATGTACTGGGCCGTACGCCCTCCTTAGTGCCTTGCGGTTGTCATGTTATTACACTAAATTATCCGCACATGCACCCTAAAACGGTACCGACCAGCACCATGTGAATTCCTTTCTGTACCTCTGAAGGTACCTTATGTTAATGAGATTTTTGTAAACCAGGGAACAACACTCTACTGTAACCGTACTCCTCTTTTTTTAGAGTGGTATGTTCTTAGTATCAAATAAATATCTGGTGGCACTTCTGAGACGTTAATCCACTCCAGACCAAAAGGTTGGAAGTTCAAATCCAGAGAGCATTTGTGCACACTTAATGTCAGGTGTACTGAGCACTGCTACTTCTTTGTTGGTGTTTTCAGATAGTCACATAATTACTGACCTGATTCTGGGCAACTTTTAGAAATGTATTCTTGACAATAAACTTGTGTCCGATCTCTGTCATGGCCACAGACCAGGTGGTGTAGCAGGAAATTCCGATCGCTGGCATCCCCCTTACGGAAAAACCACATGACTTTACATGTGGAAAATCACATGATTTGTTTTCAGAACACATCACGTGACATTTCACATGTGAAATCGTTTGATTGCATGTTTAAGAATTTCTCACAACATTGGTTCTACCAGTCGTCAGGACGTCATGGGATGGTCCTTAATGGTCTCAATCCATCCCAAACCATTATAAGCAAAGTAATGAAATGTTTTTTTTAAAGTTAGAGGTTCACTGTTCAGCTAAAGTATGAACTCACGTGGGATTTGAACTCACAATCTCAAGTGCACTGTACTTTCTTCTGTGCCACAAAGCCTATAGCATTCTTATACACATTCATTACATATAATATATCTCTGCACTTTGCAAAAGAGAGGCATTGATATATTTTTTAAATGTAACTATGTAAGTAAGCTAAGAACAAATTCTTAATAACAATGACGGCCTGCACCGGCCACACCCAGAGGACTTTGGGCCAATTGTGCGCCGCCCTATAGGACTTCCAATCATGGCCGGTTGTGATACAGCCTGGACTCGAACCACTGCGTTTTATGTTTAGTTGTTTAATGATGGAGGGACATAATATTCTGTATAGTTGTCTAGTGATGGAGGGACATAATATTCTGTATAGTTGTCTAATGATGGTGGGACATAATATTCTGTATAGTTGTCTAATGATGGTGGGGCATAATATTCTGTATAGTTGTCTAATGATGGTGGGACATAATATTCTGTATAGTTGTCTAATGATGGTGGGGCATAATATTCTGTATAGTTGTCTAATGATGGTGGGACATAATATTCTGTATAGTTGTGTAATGATGGTTGGACATAATGTTCTGTATAGTTGTCTAATGATGGAGGGACATAATATTCTGTATAGTTGTCTAATGATGGAGGGACATAATGTTCTGTATAGTTGTCGAGTGATGGAGGGACATAATATTCTGTATAGTTGTCTAATGATGGAGGGACATAATATTCTGTATAGTTGTCTAATGATGGAGGGACATAATATTCTGTATAGTTGTCTAATGATGGAGGGACATAATATTCTGTATAGTTGTCTAATGATGGAGGGACATAATATTCTGTATAGTTGTCTAATGATGGAGGGACATAATATTCTGTATAGTTGTCTAATGATGGAGGGACATAATATTCTGTATAGTTGTCTAATGATGGAGGGACATAATATTCTGTATAGTTGTGTAATGATGGAGGGGCATAATGTTCTGTTTCAATGTTATGCCTCAATCACTTTGAGAAAATATTATATTTATCTTGAATTTATTTTTTAACAAAGCTGAGCTTCACTTTGAATTCCAAAGTGTAGGAATACAGGTGAAAATTGTTATGGACACAGACATAGTGTTGTAGTGGCAAGATTGAAATGCTGTGAACCAATAAGTTGTGAGTTCAAAACCAGAGGACAAGGTTGAATAATAATTTCTGTGATATCATTTGATTTTTCTGTAGGGACGGTTTAGTAATTGTCTATTGAATTATGTTGTGATTGTTTCGCATTTGTGTTTTTCTATTCAGATTAACAATGATGAGGAACCCATGGAGGACAACCAACACACACACACTGTGTGCCTTATTTGATCATTTAATACAATGCCTGTTTTATATATTTGGGGGGTTTTAAAAGGCAATCCCACCAAATTAATGCATGTCTATTGACTGTTCAGTGATGAGCAAATTGGTAAACTGAAGCAAAGCTCATACCCCAGGACATAACCTCTGTGGTTAATGGTAATAGTGAGCGATTAGCATGTCTTGGGGGTATGATCTTTGACCCTCTGTAACATTCTCACTCATCATGGTATGGCGGGGTAGCCTAGTGTGTTGGACTAGTAACTGGAAGGTTGCAAGTTCAAACCCCTGAGCGGACAAGGTACAAATCTGTCATTCTGCCCCTGAACAAGGCTAACCCACTGTTCCTAGGCGGTCAAATAAGAATTTGTTCTTAACTGACTTGCCTAGTTAATTAAATAATTCAGGAGTATCTCTAATCATTGTTGTGTCATTAGGCCTTGGCTTCCAATGCTGTCTTTGATGGTAAAATAAAAATGTCAGTCTGATATGCGTTTCAATAAACACACATCATTTGCACTATAGAGTTCTTTAAAAAAAAATGTTTTACTGACCAATTCTTTAATAATTAAATATACTGCGCTTGGTAGTAGCAGGCACTGCAAGAAGCCCCTGGAGTGACACGGTGTCCGCTGTGATTGGTCGAGATATCACCACGCGGTGGACTACAACGTCCCTTGACCCCGCCCCTACAGCACCGGGAAGATAAACGTAAACGTCATCACTCAGAAAAACGCCTGTCACTCAGTTAGTCTGCCATTAGTGCTCAGCATCCTTAGGCTATTGGGTTTCAGTCAGAGTTATTTAATTGTATATTTAGTGAATGAGCAAGATAAGGGTGTTGATATAAATCATGATATTAGGAAAAGTGTTCATTTCTAGCGAGTGTATTTGATTTGAGTTTCGTTTCTTGGCTGATTAGCTATTGGCTGGCTAGCTAGCTGAGATTGAAGAGATGAGAACGTTTGCTGATTGAATCACATATATTTTGACCGTGACACAGTGCCCCCCTGTGGACTGAAGCTGAACTTTACTACAACATATTTAACCCTGTTTGAAATGTGTAATGTTGAGGTGGGAGAACTGACGGTGTTCCCCTGCCAGAATTCACCCGTTCGTGTAAAAGCGCACGCACTCAATTCTTTATTGCTGCGACTTGCCTGGTAGTTGAGAATTCTGATCAAATTAGGCAGCGTTTCATTTGATTTTTTAAGTCGGTTTGATCGCGGGGGAGGAGGCACTTGTAATGTCTGCAAGTGTATCTATAAATCTCTTTGCCAAAATTCGTCATGTCTTATTTGACTAGTAGTTGTTCTGAAATGTTTATTGCTTGCCTACATTTTACTCCCTCTATGCGTAATAGACATACATGAATTATTCATTTCGTTTGACGTGAAGTTTGTTCTTTCATTTGTTTTTCAAAAGGAAAATGACACAACACATCTCCAGCATCTCCAGGCTGTGCAAGGGCTATTTGACCAAGAAGGAGAGTGATGGAGTGCTGCATCGGATGACCTGGCCTCCACAATCACCCGATCTCAACACAATTGACCGCAGAGTGAAGGAAAAGCATCCAAGAAGTGCTCAGCATATGTGGGAACTCCTTTAAGACTGTTGGAAAAGCATTCCATGTGAAGCTGTTTGAGAGAATGCAGGGAGTGTGCAAAGCTGTCAAGGCAAAGGGTGGCTACTTTGAAGAATCTAAAATCTATTTTGATGTGTTTAACACTTTTTTGCTTACTACATGATTCCATATGTGTTATTTTATAATTCACTATTATTCTACAATAAAGAAAAAACCTTGAATGAGTGGGTGTCCAAACTTTTGACTGGAACTGTATATTATACACTGGGTATACAAAACATTAAGAACACCTGCTCTTTCAAATCAAATTTTATTGGTCACTTACACATGGTTAGCAGATGTTATGTTTCTAGTTCCAACAGTGCAGCAGAATCTAACAGGTCATTTCTAACAATTCCACAACAAAACCCAATATCTAACTAATTCCACAACAAAACCTAATATCTAATAATTCCACAACAAAACCCAATATCTAACAAATTCCACAACAAAACCTAATATCTAACAAATTCCACAACAAAACCTAATATCTAATAATTCCACAACAAAACCCAATATCTAACAAATTCCACAACAAAACCTAATATCTAATAATTCCACAACAAAACCCAATATCTAACAAATTCCACAACAAAACCTAATATCTAATAATTCCACAACAAAACCCAATATCTAACAAATTCCACAACAAAACCTAATATCTAACAAATTCCACAACAAAACCTAATATCTAATAATTCCACAACAAAACCCAATATCTAACAAATTCCACAACAAAACCTAATATCTAACAAATTCCACAATAAAACCTAATACACACAATCTAGTAAAGGAATGAGAATATATAAATATAAAATATATGGATGAGCAGTGACAGAGCGGCTAAGATGCAATAGATAGTCTCAATCTGATGAGTTTGGAGGGCACTATGGTGTTGAATGCTGAGCTGTAGTCAATGAACAGCATTCTCACATAGGTATTCCTCTTGTCCAGATAGGATAGGGCAGTGTGCAGTGTGATGGCGATTGTGGACCTCTTTCCATGACGTAGACTGACCAGGTGAATCCAGGTGAAAGCTATGATCCCTTATTGATGTCACTTGTTAAATTCATTTCAATCAATGTAGATGAAGGTGAGGAGACAGGTTAAAGGAGGACAGGCTCATTTAATGGCTGGAACGGTATTAATGGAAGGGTATCAAACATTATATATATGGAAACCACGTTTGACTCCATTCCATTGATTCCATTCCAGCCATTACAATGAGCTGGTCTTCCTATAGCTACTCCTCTGGTGGTCACCTACATCCAGGACTTCCTTCCCAGCGGTGCCTGTGTCCTCCAATGAGCCGGTCTTCCTATAGCTCCTCCTCTGGTGGGCACCTACATCCAGGACTTCCTTCCCAGCGGTGCCTGTGTCCTCCAATGAGCTTTCAGCGACACATACTATAGTAGGGATCAGAACCTGAGAAAGTGGTATTTCATTATAGTTATCCGACCTGTTCAGACCTGTTCCTCATGGAGGTTAATTTATTTTGGTATATTACATACCCCAGGAAGACTGTGACTGACATAGACAGGGAGACACTCCCTATGAGGGAGAACAAATCACAAGATAACACTATTTTGAATACCAACTTCCTTTGATATGGCAGATTGTTATGTAATACACTGTTTCACAATTCCAGTCCTTACTCAACCCCAACAGTACACATTTTTATTGTAACCCTGGACAAGCACACCTGATTCAACTTGTCAACTAATCATCAGGCCCTCAATGAGTTGAATGTGGTTTGTCCCAGGCAACAACAAAATGTGTTCTGTTGAGGGTACTGGAGGACTTGGGAAACATTGCTGTAATACATATACATACATATAGCTAGGTTTCCAGGCTTGTTGTTCACAGCAGGTAGATATGTTACTAAATAGATGGTAAACTGTGATTCTATGTCATAGTGAGCGATTGCTGCAAATACTAGTGGTAGTGAAATGAGTTGTCTTTGCTGCTTTTGAAAAATGATAATTCTCCTATTGTATTTTTGTGACAGGTACTGTATGGATCTTTGAAATGGATAGAGAATAGTGACAATCTTCATCTTGTACACGGTTGTTGTGAGTTACAAGGTGTAGCGGTTACAATGGGCAGCAGGACTACTGCCAAGAACTACATAAAACCTGAGCAAAATATGCCAATTTATTCTATTTTATTCCAAAAACAACAACCTCTGCATTTAAAATAAGAACCAATTGTTTATAACAATGTAACTTATCATTGACAATACAGTGTATTATGTATTATCAATCCATTTGATGGACAAAATCAAAAGGAATGGGCCCTCACTCCTCAAACAGGACATCCTGGACAATGCTTTCATCACAGGAAAAATGACAGTTTCCAGACAGACAGTATGGTATACAGTAGGTAATACTGTTCTCACATTGTGAAATATGCATATATTATATATAACCAGAGAACGTCAGGCAAAAAGTGAAAACGCATGTTGTTGACATCTTTCAGTGGCCAAAAGATATGGGAGTGAGATTTCCCACTGCACACACAAAGGAAGCTTATTGGCGAAGAATGATGTGGTCCAATGACAAGGGGACAAGAGATCCTTAGAGATGTCCAAAAATGTTGTCAGAGTACTCAAAAAAAGAGCAAGCATTCAACAAATGTATTGAAAATAGCAACGCTAAAGAGGGGTTTTGCAGACTAATGTCTAGCTAGCTAGGTGATGCATGTCATTCATGTTGTTTCACAAACGTGTGGTCTCATAACTGATTTGATAGAGCTTCCGAATTGCATTTCGAATGCAACACAGACGTCTGGATATCTGGTGGGACAAACATTTATGAATTCCAATGGATGCTTCTGTAAAGAGGTAAGTAAAATATTGTTTTGCAAACACACGGTAAGTGCAATTTCACACATGATCATGCTTTTTACCGGGCACACAAGTCAATAAAAAGACAACAATAATCATGCATAAAGACTTGTGTCTCTGAAATCAAATTCCTTCAAATTGGATATCAGCAATGTGACCTTGAGAAAAGCTGCGCTTGATGACTTTGGTGCAAAATGTTCCTGTACGGACTGAGAGGACAGTGCCCACTGCCACAATGAAGACACTCTTGGTAGACAAGTTGTGATACTGTTGAACCCAACCCCCATCCCTCATCAAGATGTAGACAAACATTACAGACGAACAGCCCATCACATCTCCAAACACAATAACCCCACCACAGACACAGCTATAACAACCCATGGCATCTCCATGGGCCATCACTTACAGAGAACACATCAAAAACACACGAGGTTATATACAGAGGACAGCAGAACGGTCAGAATTGGTCTATGGGACTGCACAAACTTGCATGAAACCATTTAACTGACACAGAGGACATTGAGACTGAACTACAACGTTTCTAATAACATCTACACAGTGTGGGCTGGTCACAGATCAGAATGCAGTAGTCCGACAGGCCAGTGATTAGCAGAATGAGAGGCTCTATAGCAATCTAACAGACGACGGACTTGTATTGAGACACGTTACGACACTTGACTACTCATTGCTAAATACACGCTACCGGATTGCCTGGATGACTTCAGTGACCTCATTGACCTCGGAGGACCCAGGAGCTGGGAGGCCTCGTGGAGGATCACTACCCTGTTTAACTCACGGGGAAGGCATGGACATAGAGAAACACAATCAATAGAAAACAAAGCTTTCCCCAGCCCCTTCGACTGTACATCCCAGCAATGGTTTTAGTTTTGTGCAGTAGAACGCTCACCCCTCCAGGGTTTGTGCTATATATGCTGTCTGTCACCGTTAGTTCTTTTGGGAGTTTGACAGACATGACCCTTGATCACATTTACAGATCCCTGTACTTCCTCCTCACTTGTCCCCTGCCTTCTGCTAAAGTTCCGGACAGCTAGGCTCTCTCTGGGGCTGGAGTTAGCAACGGTATGTCAGAGAGTTGCCGATTCACTAGAGCGAGTGTCAGTTTCACTGTCTCAGGACGCAGTCTCAGAAAGAGCTCCTCAACAACATTCCCCAGTGGTTGGTGAGGAGCTACACTACAATAACTGCCACTCAGAAACACAACCACTCAGTAGGCCTCAACCTGGAGCAGTACAGTTAGCTGGAGAAGAAAAACAAAGAACGCACTCTCCCAACGTTTACTCACAGACAGGGCAAGACTGGTAGGACCATTACAAGAACAGCACATCTATCTATAAAACGCAACCAGTTTCAAAGAGCAGAATCTGTTGTAGCAGCTCAAGAAACATGGATCATATAAAACAACCTCAAGCAGAGCGAACAATGGACGGGACAGCAGAGGCAGAATGTGTTATGACGTTACATATGAAATTATGAGTGGGCCTTCTTCATTGCTTTCATAGGAGTAATACTTTCAGTGTGTGGATGTATGTAGACATGGAGTTCTCCATTTCGAACTAGCAGTGGCCAGTCAATGCCATGCAGACCACAGCTTTCACAGGAACCTATGAAAACAATACACAATAGCCTTTGTACATTTAGATGTCTGAGTGCTACCTAACCCTCAGACAGATACACAGTACATACACACAACATGTGTCTCCAAGCCATTTATCCAAGGTCTTACTACAACTGGCTGTGGAATCTGCAGTTAACAACAACATGGAATGAATACTGATGGTGGTGTACATTGATTTAAATACACACAAAAAAAGGACACACTTATCCATGTTACAACGACGGCAACAGCAACTCTGACAGGAAGTTGGAGAGGAAAGACGTAGCGGCACTGTAGTGGTTTGTATGAGATGCTAAGTGGACAATGTGCATGTAGACATTGATTAAAGTGCGTGCAAACTCTTAGAGAAAGAGATAGACACCGGTGGATGGGGGCTGGCAGTTGTCTGCAATTCACTACAAAGGGCCAAGCTCCAAACTGGAATACAGCAGTCATCATACCAGGGGTTCAACAGACAGAACATTACCCATTCAAATGATCAAATCAAATACAGAATGAATGTGAGCTGTGACTTTTCAAAAGACTTGGATGGGACTATCAGTCATGATACACAATGTGACAGAGGTTCTATTTCACAGAGGCCACTGAAAGAGCACGGACACCAACACATCTCCAGTCTGTCTCCACCCCGATCTTCTGCTCCTCTATCTTGCATTGTATTTGGTTCTGGATTGGTTTGTTTTGTCTCTCTGCTTTGCTGTCATGGTAAAATACTCCCGGTCCTACATGAAGTGCATCTGCATAGGAAAATAAGCCTGTTACGGTTTAATAACAGATCATTCAGTGTAAGAAACAGAACAGTACGGTAACACTACAAAAACGTAATATAGTAACACGATCTTACATTATTCCAGAACCTACTGGCAAACCAACACTAATTGGCATTGACAAATTAAGTATTAAACAGCAAGTGATACATTCTAAAAGGAGCAGAGACAGGATTACAAGTATGATTATGATTAACCTACTTAGGCCTCTTAACTGATGCCTTGAATCATGATTCACATAACAGAAGTAGTTAGGGAGAGGACAGTAAGAGGACAGTGAGGAGTGGAGAGAGGAGTGGAGAGAGGACAGTGAGGAGTGGAGAGAGGACAGTGAGGAGTGGAGAGAGGAGTGGAGAGAGGACAGTGAAGAGAGAGGACAGTGAAGAGAGAGGACAGTGAAGAGAGAGGACAGTGAGGAGAGGACAGTGAGGAGTGGACAGTGAGGAGTGGACAGTGAGGAGTGGAGAGAGGACAGTGAGGAGTGGAGAGAGGACAGTGAGGAGAGGAGAGAGGACAGTGAGGAGAGGAGAGAGGACAGTGAGGAGAGGAGAGAGGACAGTGAGGAGAGGAGAGAGGACAGTGAGGAGTGGAGAGAGGACAGTGAGGAGTGGAGAGAGGACAGTGAGGAGTGGAGAGAGGACAGTGAGGAGAGGAGAGAGGACAGTGAGGAGAGGAGAGAGGACAGTGAGGAGAGGAGAGAGGACAGTGAGGAGAGGAGAGAGGAGACAGTGAGGAGTGGAGAGAGGACAGTGAGGAGTGGAGAGAGGACAGTGAGGAGTGGAGAGAGGACAGTGAGGAGTGGAGAGATGACAGTGAGGAGTGGAGAGAGGACAGTGGAGAGAGGACAGTGGAGAGAGGACAGTGGAGAGAGAGGATAGTGAGGAGTGGAGAGAGGAGAGGAGAGAGGATGATGAGGAGTGGAGAGAGGACGGTGGGGAGTGGAGAGAGGACAGTGAGGAGAGAGGACAGTGAGGAGTGGAGAGAGGAGAGTGAGGAATGGAGAGAGGAGAGTGAGGAGTGGAGAGAGGAGAGGAGACAGTGAGGAGTGGAGAGAGGACAGTGAGGAGTGGAGAGAGGACAGTGGGGAGTGAAGAGAGGACAGTGAGGAGTGGAGAGAGGAGAGGAGAGAGGATGATGAGGAGTGGAGAGAGGACGGTGGGGAGTGGAGAGAGGACAGTGAGGAGAGAGGACAGTGAGGAGTGGAGAGAGGAGAGTGAGGAATGGAGATAGAGGAGAGTGAGGAGTGGAGAGAGGAGAGGAGACAGTGAGGAGTGGAGAGAGGACAGTGAGGAGTGGAGAGTGGACAGGTAGGAGAGAGGACAGTGAGGAGAGAGGACAGTGAGGAGAGAGGACAGTGAGGAGTGGAGAGAGGAGAGGAGAGAGGACGGTGAGGAGTGGAGAGAGGACAGTGAGGAGTGGAGAGTGGACAGTGAGGAGAGAGGACAGTGAGGAGTGGAGAGAGGAGAGGAGAGAGGACGGTGAGGAGTGGAGAGAGGACAGTGAGGAGTGGAGAGAGGACAGTGAGGAGTGGAGAGAGGACAGTGAGGAGAGGAGAGAGGACAGTGAGGAGAGAGGACAGTGGGGAGTGAAGAGAGGACAGTGAGGAGTGGAGAGAGGACAGTGAGGAGAGGAGAGAGGACAGTGAGGAGAGAGGACAGTGGGGAGTGAAGAGAGGATAGTGAGGAGAGAGGACGATGAGGAGTGGAGAGAGGACGGTGGGGAGTGGAGAGAGGACAGTGAGGAGAGAGGACAGTGAGGAGTGGAGAGAGGAGAGTGAGGAGTGGAGAGAGGAGTGTGAGGAGTGGAGAGAGGAGAAGAGACAGTGAGGAGTGGAGAGTGGACAGGTAGGAGAGAGGACAGTGAGGAGTGGAGAGAGGACAGTGAGGAGTGGAGAGAGGAGAGGAGAGAGGACAGTGAGGAGTGGAGAGAGGACAGTGAGGAGTGGAGAGAGGACAGTGAGGAGTGGAGAGAGGAGAGGAGTGGAGAGAGGAGAGGAGAGGAGTGGAGAGAGGAGAGGAGTGGAGAGAGGACAGTGAGGAGTGGAGAGAGGAGAGGAGAGAGGACGGTGGGGAGTGGAGAGAGGACAATGTGGAGTGGAGAGAGGACAGTGTGGAGTGGAGAGATGACAGTGAGGAGTGGAGAGAGGACAGTGAGGAGTGGAGAGAGGACAGTGAGGAGAGTGGACAGTGAGGAGAGAGGACAGTTAGGAGTGGAGAGAGGACGGTGAGGAGAGGAGAGAGGACAGTGAGGAGTGGAGAGAGGACAGTGAGGAGAGGAGAGGACAGTGAGGAGAGGACAGTGAGGAGAGAAGACAGCAAGAAGTAGACAGTAAAGAGAAGACAGCAAGAAGTAGACAGTAAAGAGAGGACAGTGTAGAGAGGACAGTAAAGAGAGGACAGTAAAGAGAGGACAGTGTAGAGAGGACAGTAAAAGAGAGGACAGTAAAGAGAGGACAGTGTAGAGAGGACAGTAAAGAGAGGACAGTAAAGAGAGGACAGTGTAGAGAGGACAGTAAAAGAGAGGACAGTGTAGAGAGGACAGTAAAGAGAGGACAGTGTAGAGAGGACAGTAAAGAGAGGACAGTAAAGAGAGGACAGTGTAGAGAGGACAGTGGGGAGAGGACAGTAAAGAGAGGACAGTGTAGAGAGGACAGTAAAGAGAGGACAGTGTAGAGAGGACAGTAAAGAGAGGACAGTGTAGAGAGGACAGTGAAGAGAGGACAGTGTAGAGAGGATAGTAAAGAGAGGACAGTGTAGAGAGGACAGTAAAGAGATGACAGTGTAGAGAGGACAGTAAAGAGAGGACAGTGGGGATTACCTGGGCTCCTGGCATGGGGGCAAATGGATTGGTATGTCGCAGGACAGGCTGGTTGTACATCATAGACTGTGGTGCCATCATAGGGACTCCACCCATCTGCCCCATCTGATGAGGCATCTACAACGGGGGGAGGAGGACAAAATGTCACCTGAGGATCAGTGGTCTTTGTGTGCAGATCCCCCTTATTGTTAGGCCTGGGTACTGTACCATGGTGCAGATCATTCCTTATTGTTAGGTCTGGGTACTGTACCATGGTGCAGATCATTCCTTATTGTTAGGCCTGGGTACTGTACCATGGTGCAGATCATTCCTTATTGTTAGGTCTGGGTACTGTACCATGGTGCAGATCGTTCCTTATTGTTAGGTCTGGGTATTGTACCATGGTGCAGATCATTCCTTATTGTTAGGCCTGGGTACTGTACCATGGTGCAGATCATTCCTTATTGTTAGGTCTGGGTACTGTACCATGGTGTAGATCATTTCTTATTGTTAGGTCTGGGTGCTGTACCATGGTACAGATCCCCCTTATTGTTAGGCCTGGGTACTGTACCATGGTGCAGATCATCCCTTATTGTTAGGCCTGGGTACTGTACCCTGGTGCAGATCCCCCTTATTGTTAGGCCTGGGTACTGTACCATGGTGCAGATCATTCCTTATTGTTAGGCCAGGGTACTGTACCATGGTACAGATCATTCCTTATTGTTAGGCCTGGGTACTGTACCATGGTACAGATCATTCCTTATTGTTAGGCCAGGGTACTGTACCATGGTACAGATCATTCCTTATTGTTAGGCCTGGGTACTGTACCATGGTACAGATCATTCCTTATTGTTAGGTCTGGGTACTGTACCATGGTGCAGATCCCCCTTATTGTTAGGTCTGGGTACTGTACCCTGGTGCAGATCAGTCCTTATTGTTAGGCCTGGGTACTGTACCATGGTACAGATCATTCCTTATTGTTAGGCCTGGGTACTGTACCCTGGTGCAGATCAGTCCTTATTGTTAGGCCTGGGTACGGTACCATGGTACAGATCATTCCTTATTGTTAGGCCCTGGTACTGTACCATGGTGCAGATAATTCCTTATTGTTAGGCCTGGGTACTGTACCATGGTGCAGATCATTCCTTATTGTTAGGCCTGGGTACTGTACCATGGTGCAGATCCCCCTTATTGTTAGGTCTGGGTACTGTACCATGGTGCAGATCAGTCCTTATTGTTAGGCCTGGGTACTGTACCATGGTACAGATCATTCCTTATTGTTAGGCCTGGGTACTGTACCATGGTGCAGATCCCCCTTATTGTAGGCCTGGGTACTGTACCATGGTGCAGATCCCCCTTATTGTTAGGCCTGGGTACTGTACCATGGTGCAGATCATTCCTTATTGTTAGGCCTGGGTACTGTCCCATGGTGCAGATAATTCCTTATTGTTAGGCCTGGGTACTGTACCATGGTGCAGATCCCACTTATTGTTAGGCCTGGGTACTGTACCATGGTGCAGATCATTCCTTATTGTTAGGTCTGGGTATTGCACCATGGAGCAGATCATTCCTTATTGTTAGGCCTGGGTACTGTACCATGGTGCAGATCCCCCCTTATTGTTAGGCCTGGGTACTGTACCATGGTGCAGATCATTCCTTATTGTTAGGCCTGGGTACTGTACCATGGTACAGATAATTCCTTATTGTTAGGCCTGGGTACTGTACCATGGTGCAGATCATTCCTTATTGTTAGGCCTGGGTACTGTATTATAGTGCAGATCATTCCTTATTGTTAGGCCTGGGTACTGTACCATGGTGCAGATCATTCCTTACCATTCCATAAACAGGCAGTTGCTGTGTCGTCATGGGAAAAGCAACTGGTGCTGGAGCCTATGGAGAGAAAGGGTGAAATGGAACAATGCAAGACTAGAAGAACAGACTGAGGAATGCACTACAGGTACTCCCTCTACAGATATTCATGTACTTACATAGCCAGTATAGATCATTCCATTCTGCAGCATGAGGGTAAGAAGAGGAGGAGAAATAGCAGGACATGTAGATGGGAATGGATGGTGTGGTGGATAATTGAGTGGAAAATGTAAAGAGAAGATGGATGAAAAAATGAAATGAAAAGAGGAGAGATAATTAGAGTGCAAACTTATTCAAATATGCAGAGGGAAAATGAGAATTGCCAGCGCCCGAGAGGAGCTGCAATAACCACTTCCATTTTGAAAGATGGGATTTGCAGCAGAATCCCAGTGTGTAATGCGTGCTGTTAGATTCTATAAGGAAAGAGTACATCTAATATCAAAGCCACCTTTTGCATTGCTGGCTTGTCTTTAACATTATATTTGGTGAGAGTAAGCAGGAGACTCTTGCAACGCCAGGAACCCATGTTCGATTCCCACTGGGGCCACCCATATGGAAATGTATGGACATACAGTATGATTAATGTCTCTTTGTATAAAAGCGTCTGATAAATGGCATATATTACATACTATCACTCACCAGCTGTGGTATGGGCATAGCTTGAGGAGCCATGAGTGTGTGGTGGCTCCAGTTGGGGGTGGTGCAGGTGGTTTTGGCCTGCCAGTGAGTCCCCCCTGTGGGCCTCTTCTCTACCAGGTGGGTCCACTGGAGCTCTGGCCTGAGGGGGTGGGGGTTATGTATCAGATCAAACTGGATCCAATACTGTATTATACTGGATCCTATACTGTATTATACTGGATCCAATACTGTATTATACTGGATCCAATACTGTATTATACTGGATCCAATACTGTATTATACCGGATCCGATACTATACTGTATTATACTGGATCCAATACTGTATTATACTGGATCCTATACTGTATTATACTGGATCCAATACTATACTGTATTATACTGGATCCAATACTATACTGGATCCAATACTAAACTGTATCATACTGGATCCAATACTGTATTATACTGGATCCAATACTGTATTATACTGGATCCTATACTATACTGTATTATACTGGATCCAATACTGTATTATACTGGATCCTATACTATACTGTATTATACTGGATCCAATACTATACTGGATCCAATACTAAACTGTATCATACTGGATCCAATACTGTATTATACTGGATCCAATACTGTATTATACTGGATCCTATACTATACTGTATTATACTGGATCCAATACTGTATTATACCAGATCCTATACTATACTGTATTATACTGGATCCAATACTGTATTATACTGGATCCTATACTGTATTATACTGGATCCAATACTATACTGTATTATACTGGATCCAATACTATACTGTATTATACTGGATCCAATACTATACTGGATCCAATACTAAACTGTATCATACTGGATCCAATACTGTATCATACTGGATCCAATACTGTATTATACTGGATCCAATACTGTATTATACTGGATCCAATACTATACTGGATTATACTGGATCCAAAACTGTATTATACTGGATCCTATACTGTATTATACTGGATCCAATACTATACTGTATTATACTGGATCCAATACTATACTGGATCCAATACTAAACTGTATCATACTGGATCCAATACTGTATCATACTGGATCCAATACTGTATTATACTGGATCCAATACTGTATTATACTGGATCCAATACTATACTGGATTATACTGGATCCAAAACTATACTGGATTATACTGGATCCAATACTATACTGGATTATACTGGATCCAATACTATACTGGATTATACTGGATCCAATACTATACTGGATTATACTGGATCCAATACTATACTGGATCCAATATATACTGTATTATACTGGAACCAATACTATACTGTATTATACTGTATCCAATATTAAACTGTATCCAATATTATACTGTATTATACTGGATCCAATAATATACTGTATTATACTGGATCCAATACTATACTGTATTATACTGGATCCAATATTATACTGGATCCAATATTATACTGGATCCAATACTATACTGTATTATACTGGATCCAATATTATACTGGATCCAATACTATACTGTATTATACTGGATCCAATATTATACTGTATCCAATATTATATATACTGTATTATCCTGTATCCAATATTATACTGGATCCAATACTATACTGGATCCAATATTATAGTGTATTATACTGTATCCAATATTATAGTGTATTATACTGGATCCAATACTATACTGTATCCAATACTGTATTATACTGTATCCAATACTGTATCCAATACTATACTGTATCCAATATATACTATATTATACTGTATCCAATACTATACTGTATTATACTGGATCCAATATTATACTGTATCCAATATTATAGTGTATTATTCTGTATCCAATATTATAGTGTATTATACTGTATCCAATATTATACTGTATTATACTGGATCCAATATTATACAGTAGATTGTTTGCACATCGGTCCTTTTCAAATAGTATTGACACTCACTTTTTGGCTGGTATTTCTCCGAACTGCAAGTCTGGAAAATGAGCGATTAAGATGTGTTACATGTTCAGATGTTATTACAGACCATATGACCATTTAATTACTACTGAAAAATAAAATTATATGTGAAGCAACAAGTAAAAGCGAGAGAGACTCACTACCAACGAGGTTGGCTAAAGAGGAGTCCAGGTGGCTGGGTATCATCTTCCCCCCAGAGTGCAGCGGGATCCCAGGGCTGTGGGAGTGGACGTGTGTCGGCTGAGCTGGCTTCAGAAGATCCCCTGGGAGCCCCAAACCTGAGGACAGAGACATACAGGGGGATAGAGTTTGTTCTCACAAGGAAAGAGTCCAAGAGTGAATGTATACTGTTCATTTTTTATTGTTTATTTCCCTTTTGTTTATTATCTATTTAACTTGCTTTGGCAATGTAAACATGTTTCCAATGTCAATAAAGCCCTTTGAAATGAAATAAGTCAGAGAGAGGGTCAGAGAGTCAGGTCACACAGAGAGAGGGTCAGAGAGTCAGGTCACACAGAGAGAGGGTCAGAGAGTCAGGTCACACAGAGAGAGGGTCAGAGAGTCAGGTCACACAGAGAGAGGGTCAGAGAGTCAGGTCACACAGAGAGAGGGTCAGAGAGTCAGGTCACAGAGAGAGGGTCAGAGAGTCAGGTCACAGAGTCAGGCTACACACACACACACACACACACACACACACACACACACACACACACACACACACACACACACACACACACACACACACACAGACAGAGAGACAGAGAGAGACAGAGAGACAGAGAGAGTCCAGCTACAGGGAGAGAGACAGAGAGAGAGAGAGAGAAAGAGAGAGAGAGAGAGAGAGAGAGAGAGAGTCCAGCTACAGGGAGAGAGACAGAGAGAGAGAGAGTCGGGCTACAGGGAGAGACAGAGAGAGTCCAGCTACAGGGAGAGAGTTGGGCTACAGGGAGAGAGAGAGAGTCCAGCTACAGGGAGAGAGACAGAGAGAGAGAGAGTCGGGCTACAGGGAGAGACAGAGAGAGTCCAGCTACAGGGAGAGAGTTGGGCTACAGGGAGAGAGAGAGAGTCGGGCTGCAGGCTACAGGTTAATAGCCATAGCCTCAGGCATATTGTAAGGCTATTTCAGTCCTGTCATATTGTAAGGCTATTTCAGTCCTGTCATATTGTAAGGCTATTTCAGTCCTGCCAGCTGTCCAGTAGAAAGCTACAAGCCATGTTGACTCAGCGATCAGAGAGAGAGGGACCAAGCAGGAATTGTGTGTTTGTACTGTATGGATGTGTAGTCTGTGAATCTCACCTCCCCAGGCGTTGCTGTTAGACGGTACAGTGTGTGTTTGTACTGTATGGATGTGTAGTCTGTGAGCCTCACCTCCCCAGGCGTTGCTGTTAGACGGTACAGTGTGTGTTTGTACTGTATGGATGTGTAGTCTGTGAGCCTCACCTCCCCAGGCGTTGCTGTTAGACGGTACAGTGTGTGTTTGTACTGTATGGATGTGTAGTCTGTGAGCCTCACCTCCCCAGGCGTTGCTGTTAGACGGTACAGTGTGTGTTTGTACTGTATGGATGTGTAGTCTGTGAGCCTCACCTCCCCAGGCGTTGCCGTTAGGCGGTACAGTGTGTGTTTGTACTGTATGGATGTGTAGTCTGTGAGCCTCACCTCCCCAGGCGTTGCTGTTAGACGGTACAGTGTGTGTTTGTACTGTATGGATGTGTAGTCTGTGAGCCTCACCTCCCCAGGCGTTGCTGTTAGACGGTACAGTGTGTGTTTGTACTGTATGGATGTGTAGTCTGTGAGCCTCACCTCCCCAGGCGTTGCTGTTAGACGGTACAGTGTGTGTTTGTACTGTATGGATGTGTAGTCTGTGAGCCTCACCTCCCCAGGCGTTGCTGTTAGACGGTACAGTGTGTGTTTGTACTGTATGGATGTGTAGTCTGTGAGCCTCACCTCCCCAGGCGTTGCTGTTAGACGGTACAGTGTGTGTTTGTACTGTATGGATGTGTAGTCTGTGAGCCTCACCTCCCCAGGCGTTGCTGTTAGACGGTACAGTGTGTGTTTGTACTGTATGGATGTGTAGTCTGTGAGCCTCACCTCCCCAGGCGTTGCTGTTAGACGGTACAGTGTGTGTTTGTACTGTATGGATGTGTAGTCTGTGAATCTCACCTCCCCAGGCGTTGCTGTTAGGCGGTACAGTGTGTGTTTGTACTGTATGGATGTGTAGTCTGTGAGCCTCACCTCCCCAGGCGTTGCTGTTAGACGGTACAGTGTGTGTTGTCTGGATCGTTGGGTTGTAGGAGGGCTGGACGTTGAAAAGGTCGCTGGTGAGGTTTGGCACGCTGGGGAGACAGAGGAGAGAGTCAGACAGCAGAGATAAAAAAGATAGCAGAGCAGACCCCGGGGGGGGGGGGGGGGGGTCCCTATTCACTAATAACCCAACTAATATACTATAAAGTGATTTAGCTAGCTCCCATTTGTAATAAGATACATAGAGTAGTTATACAGAGCAAACAAACTGAATGAAACATACCCATAGGTCTTAAACACAACAATTATCAGACAGCAGGTCTGCTTACTTATTGGTACCGGATAGAACAGATGAGTTGGAGAAGAGTTCTGTGGCCCCGCTGCTGGCACTGCCCACTGACTGGGCACTGGGAGAGATGGTGGGCGTCTGCATGTCATTCACCTTGGCTCCCTCATCCTGTAGGACAGACACACAGGAGTGAATCCACATGAGACAAAAGAACGTACAACAGGGCTGGGTTTTACATGTGTTTCCTAATTAGCCTATATACGAGTACATTATCTGAAAGAACAATGTATAACAAGTGTTTATAATATGTAAATTATAAGCGTTATAATTTATTCTCATTTATATAGGTATTCATACAGTAATGCATTTACATTGTAATGGGCTATTCAAGAAAGTTGTTCTACAGTGGTAGCAGTGACCCTGTCTGACCTGGAGGCTGTTCGGGTCCTCCTTCTGTTCCATGAGGCTGAGGGAGATTCCAGTGCTGGACAGTGACGATACAGCACTGGTTAAGGTGCTGGCTCTAGAGAGACCACAAGAGCGCTTGTCAGGGACCGCCACGCACACTAACTGTCACACATAGCATTCTGGGACTAACCTCAGGGATCAGAAAAACACTAATAATGTGTCTGACTGTGTACCTGTATTGTATATGTATTGTCAAGACATGACAACTAATGGTGGAGCAGTGACTGATAAATATTTTGACGTGCCAGCTTCAGTGACTGATAAATATGTTGACGTGCCAGCTTCAGTGACTGATAAATATGTTGACATGCCAGCTTCAGTGACTGATAAATATGTTGACATGCCAGCTTCAGTGACTGATAAATATGTTGACGTGCCAGCTTCAGTGACTGATAAATATGTTGACATGCCAGCTTCAGTGACTGATAAATATGTTGACGTGCCAGCTTCAGTGACTGATAAATATGTTGACGTGCCAGCTTCAGTGACTGATAAATATGTTGACATGCCAGCTTCAGTGACTGATAAATATGTTGACGTGCCAGCTTCAGTGACTGATAAATATGTTGACATGCCAGCTTCAGTGATTGATAAATATGTTGACGTGCCAGCTTCAGTGACTGATAAATATGTTGACGTGCCAGCTTCAGTGACTGATAAATATGTTGACGTGCCAGCTTCAGTGACTGATAAATATGTTGACATGCCAGCTTCAGTGACTGATAAATATGTTGACGTGCCAGCTTCAGTGACTGATAAATATGTTGACATGCCAGCTTCAGTGACTGATAAATATGTTGACGTGCCAGCTTCAGTGACTGATAAATATGTTGACATGCCAGCTTCAGTGACTGATAAATATGTTGACGTGCCAGCTTCAGTGACTGATAAATATGTTGACATGCCAGCTTCAGTGACTGATAAATATGTTAACGTGCCAGCTTCAGTGACTGATAAATATGTTGACATGCCAGCTTCAGTGACTGATAAATATGTTGACGTGCCAGCTTCAGTGACTGATAAATATGTTGACATGCCAGCTTCAGTGACTGATAAATATGTTAACGTGCCAGCTTCAGTGACTGATAAATATGTTAACGTGCCAGCTTCAGTGACTGATAAATATGTTGACATGCCAGCTTCAGTGACTGATAAATATGTTGACATGCCAGCTTCAGTGACTGATAAATATGTTAACGTGCCAGCTTCAGTGACTGATAAATATGTTAACGTGCCAGCTTCAGTGACTGATAAATATGTTGACATGCCAGCTTCAGTGACTGATAAATATGTTGACGTGCCAGCATCAGTGTAAATGCCTCCTTCAGACTCAAAGTGTTACCTGGTGTCTGTGGAGAGCTCCTTGGTTCTCCTCCCCTCCAGAGAGGCCAGATGCTGCTCCAGAGCTTCCAGGAGGCTGCTAGGGGCCTGATTGAGAAAGGGGGGGGGGGGGTGAAGTAACAATACTTTACCAAGGGAGAACAGCATTGTGTAGAAAAATTGGGAAAACACACACACACACACACACACTCACAGGTGCGGTGCGCACACATTTTTGCACGCACAAGCACACAGACACACACACAGACACACGCGCGCACACAGAGCCAAATAACACATTGTTCAGCATAGTCTCCATTTTTGCAGCTAGTTTTACATATAAATACATCTGGTATAATTAGGTTTGGCTTCACGCCAGACATGCACAGATCAGTCATCTCTCTCATGCAATCAAGTAGACAGGCCTGGGAGGTCATTACAGTGTATGGGCCTGAGGGGGTCAGAATACAGAAAAGAGCTTAGCCCATGCATCTATGCCCCCACACACACACCACAGTCCATTAATGGCCAGTTAACCAATGGATTCTGTTTATATGCTAATTTGAGTATCACTATTCATTCATGAATATTCATTTAATCAATTGTATTTTACAGGTTAGAGTAGACATAATATTAGTGGATGCTACAATTTTGTCATTAGCTTAGTGTCCAATTGAAAAAGGGTTTGGGAGCCAAACGAGTTAACTGACAGAAAAGCCAAATATCTGATGAATATTAGGTAAAAACACATTTGGCAAATGAATAGCATATTTTATAAAGATA
The DNA here is from genome assembly GCF_013265735.2 of Oncorhynchus mykiss. NCBI lineage: Eukaryota > Metazoa > Chordata > Actinopteri > Salmoniformes > Salmonidae > Oncorhynchus > Oncorhynchus mykiss. Next base: position 34,645,764 of record NC_048593.1, on the reverse strand, counting down.
TAAAAAAAGATGGTTTAATAAACCAAGGATGAGCGAATTCATTTTGCACATGTCATACCCATGTTTCAACCAGAGGCTTGCTTTTCATTACAGAACACAATCGTAACTCATGCAGCTACTTGTATAACTATTTAGGGGAAACGTGAATAATTAAAATTCTGGATATCCTTCTTCAGAGAATGATAGAATATTCTAAAAGTTTGAAGTAAAGAAAACACCATCTACAGCTCAGTAATGACATGGGTTACTATTTAGTTGAACAGGGACACGTAAGGTCTTCATAAGCACTGCAAACATGACATACCAGTTGACAGAAACATTTGTTCATGATTATTTTTCTCAATGTGGAGGGAAAACATGAGTGTCATTGAAGAGAGCGTCAACAAGTGTTTGTAGCGTCACATCAGATGTTATGCACTGCTTAGGATGGCATTACGGACACTTTGGTAGAAACCATTCGCTGCTCTCCCCACAGCTATGTTGATGGGATATCTTTTCAGGAAAAATATGTACAATAGTGTTCATTTTGAGGCAACACAAAGTTAAACTGTATGAGAAATCATGAAGGGATGTCAAACCTTGATGTACAAAAGGCTTATATGGGCAAACACCATAGGCCCATATCTGCTAGGACAGAGGCTGAATTTGCCTGACTTTTCAGAGTCATTTCAAAATCAAAACTAAATGTATTTTGTGATTCAACTAGAAAAAAAAAAACTAAAATCAAGGTAGAGAAACAACAAAAAAAATCACCAGCACTTGCACTTGACCCCCCCCACTTCTAGCTCTGACTCTACTGATAGCTACGTTATTGAGGGAAAATGTACTTTCCATGCCTGTGATGTGTTTGTCCCAACTAGCTAT